>NW_015506093.1:67591-117928 GCF_001515645.1 Sinocyclocheilus grahami | reverse complement strand
CTCAAACCCCGTTGCACACCGTTTCCAGGAAACATGTCGTTCAAAGCAGAAACCGCAGCAAAACGTTGCGTACCGGTTTGAGCTTGAACTTGCCCCAGGTCAAAGTGTTTGAGAAACACACAGCCTCACTTCCTGTTTGACGCTGACAACATTGACTCAACCCTCATGTTGTGTTCAGGACATTTTGACCCGGAGAGAATTTTTTCACAAAAATGCAAGTTAATGTTATCACATAGGACTAAAACTTACTGACTTTGCTCACACAGGGTATAACAACTTCCCATCATTTGTTGTACAATTTTTGGAGATTTTTTCCCCATCTTATTACACTTGTGGTGTTCCGGGTCAAAAATGACCGGCCTACAACAAAAAAAAAGCTTATAAATCTATCATTATGCTGTTATCACCAAATAATAATATAATAATAATAATAATAATTCCTTACATTTATATAGCACTTCTCTGGGCACTCAAAGCACTTTACATAGAAGAGTGGAATCTCCTCAACCACCACTAGTGTGCAGCATCCACCTGGATGATGACGGCAGCCATATTGCACCAGAACACCCACCACACACCAGCTTATTGTTGGAGAGGAGACAGAGTGATGACGCCAATCAGCAGATATGGGGAAGGTTGGGAGGCAATGACGGTCAGAGGCCAATGGGCGAATTTGGCCAGGATGCCGAGGTCACACCTCTACTCTTTTTCGAAGGACATGCTGCGATTTTTAATGACCACAGAGAGTCAGGACCTCCGTTTTAACGTCTCATCCGAAAGATGGTGCTTTTTGACAGTATAGTGTCCCCGTCACTACACTGGGGCATTAGGATCCACACAGACCACAGGGTGAGCAAAAATATTAGATTCAATAATTTTGTCAGCTTGTTTTCTTTCAATTGGGACAGGCTTTGTATTTATTTTTAAAACTGATCGATTGCAGGCATCGTTTATCTGAGCCTTTTCATATTTTATTGATTATTGACAAAATTATCCACAAATAATGCTTTTTTCTCTCAAAAACTGAGGTGCATAAGATCAGATTAATGACACCTACAATCAATCAGTTCCAAAAACAAATACAAATTCTGTCCTAATTGAAAGAATCCAAGCTGACAAAAAGATTGAATCCAAATAATTGGTGATAATATATGGAGCTTATATGACAAAACTATTTGAATTTGTATTGTATACATTTGAATTATTGACACGTGGCATTTATCAAAACCGAATATTATGTGGCATTTAACATAGTTCTGAATTAGATTTTTTTTTTACTTGAATATTGAACATTTGAAATTTAACACAACTGAATTTTTTATAGCAGAGTTTTATAGACATGTATTTTCAAACACATTCAAAACACATAAGATCTGAATTTCTGCGTATTGAATTTTAGAATATTGAATTTGATGTTCCGAATTTCCTCTTCATCTTAAAAACTTGAAGCTGTACTTCTTTTAAAAACTGGATATTTGCAGTCAAATAATTCAGAACAAAAAAATTGCTGTTTGAAAATACATGTCTATAAAACTCTGCTTATAAAAATTTCAGTTGTGTTAAATTTCAAATGTTCAATATTCGAGTAAAAAAAAATCTAATTCAGAAATTCAGAAAACTATGTTAAATGCCACATAATATTCAGTTTTGATAAATGCCACTTGTCAAAAATTCAAATTTATACAATACAAATTCAAATAGTTTTTTCATATTATAAGATAGCATAATAATACAGCATAATCAAAGATTTACAAGCATAGGGTCTTCAACAAAGCACAAAGGTTAATTGTGACATTATAGTTGCTGTGAAAAGAATGTGAACACTTAGGGTGAAGTATATTTTAAATGAACCAAACCCAGTTCAGTGAACCAGAAAGCGAACCAGCGGCGAGTATGTATATTAACTACATTAAGAAACAGTACATATGTTGTTCAAAATGAAGACCCAACACACTGTCGAGCGTTAGTGGAACATGTTCATATGTTAATGATACATTACAGCTGTGGTTTTTCTGCTAAGAACTGGAGGAGAACTGATTTCACACATCCGCAAAAAATGACATTGAGACAAACTGTTTAAAAATAAGTGAAAAAATGTCTCTGAAAACAGAAGCTAATTCTGAGAAAAGTTGGAGCACTTTTGTGTTTGATATACTGTGTAAAATTCAGTCATTTTAAACTGTGATTTAAGCATCCAGAAATTTGGGGGGCACTATATGGACAATTCATTTTCAATAAAAGTAGCAGAAATAATTAAAAGTGATAGAGAAACTTATGTTTGGTCACTGTTCTCAAACTCTGATGTCTCTGATTGAAAGTCTAATTAAAGATACAATATCATATAGGGGTGCTCCGATTGATCGGCTACCGATCACTATCGGCCGATAATAGCGTTGGGATGATTGATTGGCGGTCTCTAAAAAGGCCAATCTCAAAAAAACGATCTCAAGCTGATGACGCGTCTGCCGTGAGAGGTTTGGCACGGCATGCAGCGGCACCGTCTCAGTCTCTGTCCGGTGCGGGTGAAATAATTATAATCATATTTCTTAATTAAATAACTTATAAAGTAATTTGAAAACCTTGTGTGCGACGTAATTTCACAAACACCGTGAATCACCGCGCGCTCTCTCAAATTACGCAAATGTCTTCAAATCACCACATCGCGTCTGTCTATAAGCAAGCTGCACGCTGCACGCTGCACGCTGCACAGTTGACACAGGAATTGTCACTTGCACAATCGAGGCAGTGTCACATCGTCACTAAAGTTTATAAATTGCATTACTTTTTAATTCTCACCAGTGTTTAACCATTCAGCGCTCGCACGGTCTCCTGGAGCACACTCGCAGCGCACACACATATAATGCCAGGTTCACATTACTCCGTTTGCAGTGCGAATGTGGTGCATATTTTTTCCCGCGCTCATGTTAACAGATTAACAAAGAGAGCACACTTATCGAAAGCCAAATGGTTCAGAATTTGCGTGCTTTTCACCGCTGTATCAATATTAAAATGCCGTTTTCATAACGCCGTCATGGCGTTCAATAAGCGCCGTTAGGCCAGAAGTTAACGGCAGACGCCACTACACGTTAAAATACCGCCACACGCCGACTGACGTTAAAGGTCCCATGGCATGAAAATTTCAAATTTATACAATACAAATTCAAATAGTTTTTTCATATTATAAGATAGCATAATAATACAGCATAATCAAAGATTTACAAGCATAGGGTCTTCAACAAAGCACAAAGGTTAATTGTGACATTATAGTTGCTGTGAAAAGAATGTGAACACTTAGGGTGAAGTATATTTTAAATGAACCAAACCCAGTTCAGTGAACCAGAAAGCGAACCAGCGGCGAGTATGTATATTAACTACATTAAGAAACAGTACATATGTTGTTCAAAATGAAGACCCAACACACTGTCGAGCGTTAGTGGAACATGTTCATATGTTAATGATACATTACAGCTGTGGTTTTTCTGCTAAGAACTGGAGGAGAACTGATTTCACACATCCGCAAAAAATGACATTGAGACAAACTGTTTAAAAATAAGTGAAAAAATGTCTCTGAAAACAGAAGCTAATTCTGAGAAAAGTTGGAGCACTTTTGTGTTTGATATACTGTGTAAAATTCAGTCATTTTAAACTGTGATTTAAGCATCCAGAAATTTGGGGGGCACTATATGGACAATTCATTTTCAATAAAAGTAGCAGAAATAATTAAAAGTGATAGAGAAACTTATGTTTGGTCACTGTTCTCAAACTCTGATGTCTCTGATTGAAAGTCTAATTAAAGATACAATATCATATAGGGGTGCTCCGATTGATCGGCTACCGATCACTATCGGCCGATAATAGCGTTGGGATGATTGATTGGCGGTCTCTAAAAAGGCCAATCTCAAAAAAACGATCTCAAGCTGATGACGCGTCTGCCGTGAGAGGTTTGGCACGGCATGCAGCGGCACCGTCTCAGTCTCTGTCCGGTGCGGGTGAAATAATTATAATCATATTTCTTAATTAAATAACTTATAAAGTAATTTGAAAACCTTGTGTGCGACGTAATTTCACAAACACCGTGAATCACCGCGCGCTCTCTCAAATTACGCAAATGTCTTCAAATCACCACATCGCGTCTGTCTATAAGCAAGCTGCACGCTGCACGCTGCACGCTGCACAGTTGACACAGGAATTGTCACTTGCACAATCGAGGCAGTGTCACATCGTCACTAAAGTTTATAAATTGCATTACTTTTTAATTCTCACCAGTGTTTAACCATTCAGCGCTCGCACGGTCTCCTGGAGCACACTCGCAGCGCACACACATATAATGCCAGGTTCACATTACTCCGTTTGCAGTGCGAATGTGGTGCATATTTTTTCCCGCGCTCATGTTAACAGATTAACAAAGAGAGCACACTTATCGAAAGCCAAATGGTTCAGAATTTGCGTGCTTTTCACCGCTGTATCAATATTAAAATGCCGTTTTCATAACGCCGTCATGGCGTTCAATAAGCGCCGTTAGGCCAGAAGTTAACGGCAGACGCCACTACACGTTAAAATACCGCCACACGCCGACTGACGTTAAAGGTCCCATGGCATGAAAATTTCACTTTGAGGTTTTTTAACATTAATATGAGTTCCCCTAGCCTGCTTATGGTCCCCCACACTCTTAAAAATAAAGGTGCTTCACGATGCCATAGAAGAACCTTTTCGTCTAAATGGTTCCATAAAGAACCTTTAACATCTGAAGAACCATTAACTAAAATGAAAGTTTGTGAGATCGCAATGAACTGAGAGGAGTGACAGCTTTTTAAAGGGAGTTTGCAAATGTGAAATTGAATTTACCTACAACAGTTTTACATTTTGGATTTTACACAAAAGTTAACATAAGGACTTACATTTCAGGAACACTGTTGTCTGATTGTGCTCTATTTCTTGAATGAAAAGTTCAAACAAAGTCACAGCTGATCCGCTGTGCATCTCCAAGCAAAACACACAGCTGTTTCGTTTTTGAATAAATCTGCGTTTTTGAAAAAATCTAGTGAGTCAAATATTTTAATCACCCATTCATAAAGAGAGTCACTTGCTTAGTTCCTAAATTAATCAGCCGTTTGAACGAATCGATTAAATAAACGATTAATTGACAAGCCAGTGACATGCTGCCACCTACTGGCGGTTTCAGTTTAATTTTAAAATATAAATTAAGTCATTTAAATAATTTAATATTTCTATATTCAAAACCTTATATTTTAAACATTAATCTCATAACATCGTTATTATGAAATGCATTAATGCCACCTCTGAGTCTTGTCAAAAAGTCTGTAAATATTCCTTAATGCAACAGAAGAGTTATGTGCCTTGCAAAGATGAATTGTTGATGCTGATTTCATTTGACTGGTAACTTATTCTTCTTGATTGCATTTTATTATTTTAATATAATTTAATTTAACCATTTAATTTTAATTTCCAGGAGCAGTGCGTCTGCAGCAGTGCAGAGATCGTTTCCGCACCGAGTATATTTTTGCAGCGCTGCAAGCGCTGAATTAAAGTAACAGCACATTTTTTGCAGTAAATATGAACATGGATTGACACGAAAATGTAGTAATTACATCATAAATGCATATTATTAAAGTCTACTGTGTTTCACAGTCAATATGTATGGCTTTTTAGCTAGGTTTAAAGGGAAAGAGCACTTTTAGATAAACAAGGCAATGATAGATGGCACTGGTGGAGGTAGGAAAACAAAGTTCTTTATGAACCGCAGGATTGCTTGTAATAACGATTTTAATGCAAAAGGAAAGGCAGTAGAGCTGACTATTTCTGTCGTAAGAAAAGTAGTTTAAATGTTTTGCCACTTGCTTGAGCAACTTAATATATAAGTAAATGCAAAAGTAAAAAGCATTGAATAATGTGTTGCTTATATTTATTGTGTTTAAACATGTCTGTGAAAGATTGTATTACTGTGCTGTGTAAAAAAAGAATTGCAATGCTGAAAAAGCATTTTTAGTGACAATGTTTGGGTTTGAAATCAAATTAATGGATAAATGTTGTGTTTGAATAAATGCCTAAAAGTATCACTATAAATAGTTATAAATTATAAAAAGAATGCTTTAAAAAATCTGTATCGGTGATCAGAATCGGCAGACACTGCTTTCTGTGATCGGTGATCGGCCTCAAAAATCCTGATCGGAGCACCCCTAATATCATACAACACCAAACTCATATTAACACAAATACATCTGATTTAACTGAACTACTTGAAATAGGAAGAACAAGTATCACAACAAAAACAAGTAACAGCACATGTCCACAGGGCCTCCATCTTTCACAAGCAGCACAGATAAATGCATGTTCTCTGAAACTCTTCATCACATTAATCTGAACAATAAAGAATACGATAAACAGCAAGACTGTGGATTCATAGACCCTCCTACACAATCATTTATCTTCAGCTGAATACTGTTTTAAAAACAGAAAAACAAAACAGAAGATAGTGTAGAAAATAATTAAATACTCACAGAGTATGAGAGGCAGTGCACTGGACCCCATACTGACACATTGACAGACTGTTTTAACACGGCTGTGTGCACTAAACCAGACATTTCCTGCGTTTCACAATACAAGAAGAGATGAGGGAGGAGGAGACAAAACTCTACACAGAAATGCATGAAGAAATAGCAAGAAAACGATATCCATTCTAAGATATTTACTCTTTTAGTGCATGCAAGTTGTTAAAGTTGTTTTCTACTTGAAAAGTCTGTTTCACAGAGAATGTCTTCAGTAATTGTTCTCACACTGCACTCTTTTGCTCGTTCACACTGCCAAAGCCTCAGATTATGGACAGATCAGAGAATACCAAGTAAAATCATGAGCTGACTTCTAATGTAGGCCTGTTCAGGCCCGCTCTTATTTGAGTTATTCTCTCATCAACAATTACAGCGGCTTGATTAATGGCAACTAAACTGCTTTTACACAATGATCGATGAAACTAACAATTAATCCAATGTATCTGCTATTACATTCTGGCATTATCTGAATATTTTAGTTTATTAAAAACACAATTTCTGTAACATGATAAGATAAAAATCTGCAAATACTTTGTTGTCACGAAAGTATTGTTGCATGAATCACCATATTTCATGCAGGAAGGACTTTGCAGCAACAATAACCCCAAACCCTGTGTATGTGTCAATACTCCATATTATGTATTTTTCTGAGGTATGCATCTTTTACTCTTATAATTACTTTTGAGAATTTGATGTCTTGAATTGATTATCTCTGAATTGACTATGCGCTTGTCATAATACACATTTACCTGACATTTACCTAAAATAAATTGTTACATTTGAATTGATTCTGTTTATGATTGACTCTAGGTCACGTCATGTCCTTGTTACCGCATTTCTGCATCAGGTTAGTAACACACTAAAGTCCAGTTGAGATGGAGCATGGGGCAGGCCAACTGAGATTTTAGAGATCCGGCTAACACTTGGCATTAGTTCACGTGTAGTTAGACTATAAAGGCCAAAAGAGAATGTCCATGTAGGTCAACTGGATGTTGTTCGACCAGCCTTAATATGGGTGGGCCTTACCTCTGTTTACTGTAATATTACTTCAGCTAAGTATACACGTGAAACAAACCATTATCAGACAAAGTAATGTTGGTCATCTTTTATCTATAATAGTGATCATGACCTCTGACTACAGATAATGTTGCTTTATTCAAGTGTATACAGATCTATGGTATATAAAATTGGTAAACTCTGTAAAAAAATAATAAATAAATACATAAAAATGAAATAAAATCATATTGCCTTGTTGGTGGCAATAGTGAAAAAGAGGTGTCATTTTGATCTGTTTTTTTTTTTTTTTTTGCATGTGTAAACAAACAACAGAACTTATTAACAGAATCATAATCTCGCCGCAAAAATGAACTCATGATGTCTGAACTTCATCCTGCAGCCATAAAGCAGTGAAACACACGAGAAGCTGCAGTGATGAAGAGCAGTTACATCGACAGATGTGTCGTGTGCTTCAAGCTAGGGCTGTGCAAAAAATCAAAAGCGATTTTCATGCGCATCTCATCAGTAACACCGCTTCTGGTGATAAGTAGTAAATCTCCAGCACATGCTTTAAGATGGCCGCTCCGTCCATTTTCTACACAGAGCCGTAGTTCACTGACAAGCTACACAAAATCGTGTTTAAAATCGGCAATGAATCGCCTGCGATTTTGAACGCGATTTTGTGTAGCTTGTCAGTTATCTAAGACTCTGTGTAGTAAATTCCGCTCCATCTGAAAGCACGTGCTGGAGATTTACTACTAATCACAGAACCAGCTTTACTGACGAGATTCGCATGAAAATCGCATTTGATTTTTTTGCCCAGCCCTACTTCAAGCTATGCAAAACAACTTCTGAATGTGATTGTTCATAAGTCCCTCAGTGACGTTTCTTTCATTAAAATCATTGCCAAAGTCCTTATTCAACACATAGAGAGAGAAAGAAAAAAAAAGTAATTTACCACGATTATTACACAAAAATCATGTGAAATGAAGACGCTACATTGACCATTCCTTACCATTCCTGCGTGCATGTCGTGGATTTGAACTGACGTTGGTAAAATAAATGTTCACTTGTCACATGTTTTGGGCTGTAAATGAAGTTCAGTACCTCTACTCAATGTGTACGGTGGTTTTACTACGCCAAACAATTTTACCAATTCAGTTTTGTTCCAAATATGAGAAGAGAAAACACAAGCATCGGTCACTCGTGGAGGAACACAGACACTGAACAGAGCGAGTCTACGCGGTTCTCATGTTGTGGTTAAATGTGTAGCGCTGCCCAGCAAGCGGCTCATTGTTGATCATCAGTCAGTTTGTGTTTGAGTCCAGATTCGATCAGAGAGATCATAGCAGAAACCGCTCCATCAGCTGCCCCAGCCAAGAAGAAATCAGCAGCTAAACGCTAGTGACGGGAAGTTTGGAAATTTTTTATCAATAGACCTTTGAGTCTCGTTCAGCAAAATGAACGAATATTTTTGAGTCATTTTGTTAATTTTGTTAATTTTAGCAAAATATAATTTAGATGTTACATGTTACTTCCCTAACACATCTACAGGCAATCTGGCGAAACGTAAGTTTATTTAATAACAAATAAATTGCAATGGATTGTGTATAGTAAGTAAATTATGGTTTCTGCGCTGATGACAACTAATTTATTCACTTTGTATCTTCAAGAAGTAAATCCTTGTATGCACATCACTGGCTGTTACTGTATTTGGGTGCTTAGTTGCAAAACTTAATTGTAAACTTTTCAGATCATGATTATGATGTTTTAACTGACTGAAGTTTTGATTACTGACTTTATATATTTAAATGTGTATTTGTATCCCGGCCCGGTACGATATATTTGATATCATTACGTCATCGCGAATGACGTCATTGCGTAATAGAACCGATGAACCGTTTTTTTGAACCGTGTAGCATTTGGACCAATCAGACACACATTTGTTCATTAGATTTAACAAATCAATTATTCATTAGATTAACAAATAATCACAGACTCCTCACCCAATAAAATACTGGGTGCCAGCATGTCTGGGAACGACCCCAGGCCCCTGGTTACCATGGCAGCCATGTACCATAAAATTATCAAAAGTTGTGTAATAAGCATTTTCCTAAAAAAAAAAAAAGGTCTGTCCATATCTGTCACTATGTTTTGTTACTGTTTCTTGAGGATGTGTGGTGTTATTTTATAAATAAATATGTTATAAATAAAATATTGATGAATTTGTCTTTTCACTGTCTGACTATCAGTAAACAAACCCTAGGCTATATAATAAAATAATCCAAGTCTACAAAGTACTTATAGTTTGTTCATTTTTACTCCAATTTTGAGTTTGCTGGTATACTAATTGTTTTTCCTAGGCAGACTTGACATATAGGTCAAATATTTGTATAAGAAGATTGGTCAAAAAGGACACAATGACAAAGTAAAAGCAAATAACATTTTGAATTTTAATGATTAATGTTAGTTTAAAATATTAAGGTTATGATAACATCAGCTTCAACAGTTGTAACCCAAATTGAAATAAAGCTGGAGAGTTCAAGTGATTTACTTAGAAATATAATGTGCTTGGGTCAAACAAAGGTTCAGCTGAAGAACAACTGTCACTCAAGACTGTCATCAAGGGAACGGTGACCATTCCACACCCACCCCCCTTTGGTTTGCACTAGGTGAGGGGCAGAGAAGAGCCTCAGACAGACTTTAACACCTCAGAAGAATGAGCAATAGAAAAAGGAGTGATCTTTGGACAAATTTTGTGGCAACTTCAGCCACTGAAGCAAAATGCAACATATGCAAAAATGTTTTTCAACTAAAGGAGGAAGCACCTCAAATCTTCACATCCTACTGTGCTGTTAGCACAAGTGAGAACAGAGACTGAAGATGATAGCCCTGATGCAGCTGGAGATGTTTCTACCACCAGCACTTCTTCTGCTGGACCTTTGACGGCTTTGGGTGGCACGCTGACCACATCTACAGTATCCAGTACACCAGCAGCACCCACCGCCATCCAAGGAGGCCACAACAGCAAACTTCAATGAGCAGTTTTGTAGCAAGACCAATGGATCCATTAAGACAACGCAAACTTGATGAGGCTCTGGTGAGAATGATTGCTTGTGACTTTCAGCTATTTTCTATAGTGGAGGACATGGACTTTAAGGAGTATTCACATCTTCTGGACCCATGATACAGTCTACCTAGCAGAAAAACACTATCAAAAACTGTAATGCCTAGGCTGTATGATAAGTTAAGAGATGATATAATGGACAAAATCAAGAGTGCCTTTGCTGTTTGTCTCACAACAGACTGCTGGATCTCTTTGACTACAACATGTTACATGAATGTGACATGTCATTTCATAGAGGACTTTCAGATGACCTCCTATCTCCTGGACTGCTTTGTTTTGACAGATAGACACACTGCTGCTTACCTGGCAAGTGAGCTGACCATGGTTACAAATGAATGAGGTGTGGGTGACAAAATTGTAGCTTGTGTCACAGACAATGCCAGCAACATTGTTTCAGCCCTGAAAGACAATCTCCACTAGTACCACATACCTTGTTTCGCCAATATGCTGAACCTCATTGTCAGAGCTGCATTGAAGGAGGTCCAAGCAATATTGCAAAAGGTCAAGACAATAGTTGAATACTTCCATAGAAGTACAGTTGCTTCAGACAAGCTCAAGGCCACACAAAAACAGATTGGTCAAGAGCTGTTGCAGTTAAAACAGGATGTGGCCACAAGGTGGAATTCAACATATTACATGTTGAAAAGATTTACTGAAATCACAGATCCAATCATCTCCACCCTGGCACTAACTAATGCATCTCTGCCAACCTTGTTGCCAGAGGAATGGAACATTTCCAGATAAATTTAGGACATTATTAAGCCATTTGAGGAGGACACCACTGAAGTGGGTGCAGAAAAGTAAGTAGTTCAAAATGTTTATTTATTATTCATTTTAAAACCACATTTTAAACTCTGTCTCTTAATGATGCATGTTTTTTCTGTTGCCTTATTTTAACAGGGAAGTATATGCAGTACTGATTTTGGTTTTGTTATAATTCATTTATAAACTATTTGTAATCTTCATAGGTTTGTGACTGCATCCAAAGTAATTTTGATGGCAAGAGGTCTTCAGAGGATTGTTGCCCGATATCAAAGAAATCCCTCCAGCTTTGACCCTGTTAAAAAAACTAGTGGATTCCCTGATGCCAGAAATTACTAGGAGGTTTGGCAAAGTGGAACACATTGAGAAGCTTGCTGATGCTGCTTGCCTGGACCCAAGGTTAAAAAAAGCAAGCTTTTGTCAATCACCAGGCAGCAGAAGAGACATTAAATAGAGTTACAGCAGCTGCAGCAGCTATTAATCCAGCTCAGAGTGAGGAGGAGAATACTTCAGATCCTGGTGCGACTGCCAGTGCAGGGGCCATGTTTTGGGAAGACTTCGATGAGAGGGTAGCAAGCTTGAGGCCTTCTGCTACCACTTCTAATACGTCAGATGCTATGATGGAGATGCAGGCCTACCGTGCAGAGCCACTCTTACCCCACACATCAGACCCTCTGGCCTGGTGGAGGAGATGTTCACCAGTAAACAAAACCCTTTCTGAGGTCACGAAGACAAGACTTTGCATTGTGGCCACATCTGTGCCAGCTGAAATATTTTTTTCTAGAACTGGGCAGATTATCTCAGAGAGAAGAAACAGACTCGGCCCATGCAAGGTCTGGGAGCTTGTTTTTTTATGCAAACATGCCTTAAAGCAAGTCTTAAAAATACAGCCACACTGTTTTATTCATTTTAAAGCTTTTTTTTTTTAAAGTTTAGCTTGTTGTGCAATTATATATATTTATTTATTTATTCTGATTATAAAGTTAATTTGTTAAGGTTATTAGGCTCTGAGGCTTTAGTATCTTTTAATTTTTTATTTTGTTTTATTTAAATTGTTTAAATTTATTTGGGAATAGGTATCCTCTTTGCTATAAAGCTTTTCTGGCACAAAAATAAACAAACAACCATTCAAGAGTGTGTACACAGTGTTTCTAATGTTTAAAGTGTAATATGTTACAAATGTATAGTTTACACAGACAATCTGATTTATTAAATAACTGCACAGTTAAATTATCAAGTATAAAAGTTATTTAGTTACATTGGTAAGTACATGTGACTCGTGAGTTAAACACAACTTGTAAACATTGAAGGTAATTTATTATGGACTACATATAGTGAGTGACTGCGAGTGTTTCATGAATCCTAAATAAGTAACACTACAGTTATATAGTCTAATCTGAAGGGTTAAGTCAAAAGACATACAACAAGGTATTGTATTTCATGAAGATTAGAATCCACTGTAAAAAACAAAAACAAGTTTATCTTCATCAAAGAGATTTCGCCATCATATGGACAAAATTTAAAGTATAGCCAACGCTTTATTACCTTTATTACCACATTCAGTGTTATGGAAAATAACCATCATGACAGAAATTAAAAGCAACAATTTGAGACCAGAAACGCATCATGTAACTGTAAGAGTAAATAATAATAATAATTACTATGCGCCCGTTTGTAAGGAAGGTTGTAAATTAACTAATTTCTCTAGCCAATGCTGTCATGTCAGGTGACAAAAGAACGAACGGCTCGAAAGACTCGAGAAATGAACTAATCAATTCTCTTTCCGGCTCAGACTGCATTGTTTAAGCGTATGGGGCTGTCACGTGATGAACGAACGACTCAAACCCAAAGACTCGTAACAGGTGAACTAATTCCAGTACAGAGCCCATAGAATGTTGCGCATGCGCGACTGAACGAATCACTCCCTGAAACGACTCGTTCTTCCCGAATCACATTAAAGGATAAAATGAACAAATCGTTCAAGAACGACCCATCACTACAAAATGCAAGAGAACGGGCAAGCATCGGCGAGCTCATCGTCAAGGCTGTGTCCGCGTCTAAAGAGAGGAGTGGTGTGTCCCTCGCCGCCCTGAAGAAATCGTTCGATGCCGGTGGCTACGATGTGGAGAAGAACAACTCCCGCGTCAAGATCGCCGTCAAGACTCTGGTGACTAAAGGCACCCTGGTCCAGACCAAAGGAACCGGTGCCTCCAGCTCGTTCAAACTCAACAAGAAACAAGCAGAGACCATGACCAAACCTGCCAAGAAAGCCGCTCCTAAAGCCAAGAAGCCCGCAGCCAAGAAACCTGCTGCCGCTAAGAAGCCCAAAACCGCAGCAGCGAAGAAGCCCGCTGCTAAAAAATCTCAGAAGAAGGCCAAGAAACCCGCTGCTAAGAAGGCAACGAAGAGCCCCAAAAAAGCTAAGTAACCAGCGACTCCTAAGAAAGTTCTCTAAAGGTGACAAAAGTCCCGAACCTTTACAGAACATTAAGGACGTTCCTAAAACGTCCTCTTTTGGTTATGAAAGTGCTGGTGCTCAATGTTCCTTACATGACTTAAGGGGGACGTTCCATTCTGGTTATATTTTGGTCACATAAGAATGTTACAAAGAGGATATTTGGGACGTTAACAGAACGTTCTGACATGGTCCTCTTTTAGTCATATAATAATGTTCCAGATATGACTTTAGGAGGACGTTCCATTTTGGTTATTTTTTGGTCATATAAGAACGTTACAAAGAGGACATTTGGGACGTTAACAGAACGTTCTGACATGGTCCTCTTTTAGTCAAATAATAATGTTCCAGATATGACTTTAGGAGGCCGTTCTATATTGGTTATTCTATGGTCACATAGCAACGTTACAAAGAGGACATTTGGGACGTTAACAGAACGTTCTGACATGGTCCTCTTTTAGTCAAATAATAATGTTCCAGATATGACTTTAGGAGGCCGTTCTATATTGGTTATTCTATGGTCACATAGCAACGTTACAAAGAGGACGTTTGGGACGTTAACAAAGTTCCCATATGGTCCTCTTTTAAACATATAATAACGTTCCGAATATGACTTTAGGAGGATGTTCTATATGGCTTATTCTATGGTCACATAGCAACGTTACAAAGAGGACGTTTGCGACGTTAACAGAACATTCCCATCTGGTCCTCTTTTAATATATAATAACGTTCCCAATATGACTTATAGGAGGACGTTCTATATTGGTTTTTCTATGGTCACATAGCAACGTTACAAAGAGGATATTTGGGATGTTAACAGAACGTTCACATATGGTCCTCTTTTAGTCATATTATAACGTTCCAGACATGACTTTAGGATAACGTTCTGTGTTGGTTATTCTATGGTCACATAATAACGTTACAAAGAGGATGTTTGGGACGTTAACAGAACGTTCCCATATGGTCCTCTTTTAGTAATATAATTACGTTCCAGATATGACTTTAGGAGGACGTTCTGTATTGGTTATTCTATGGTCACATACAGTAGCAACGTTACAAAGAGGACGTTCAGCATATGGTTTTGTTTTGGGGGGTTATTTATGCTCTCCCTGCTCCTATCCATGCTAGGCTGCATGGATGGGCAGGGAGTGTTGCCATAACAGAACCATACCCCCAACCTGAAATGTATGCTAATTTTAAGTTATCTCTGACGATAGTGGTCCTGACAGAAATGGAGCATAGCGTTAATTCTGGCAGGTCACGCTAGTCAAGCTCGCATCAGCTGACACTCAGCTGATCTACGTCTACCTATAGGAATACGACGCCAATCATAATTCCCTTTATAAGGTCCTTTCAGTCATTATTCCGCAGCTATCGCTTTGCTCAAGAGCTAATCACCTACCTCCATCCCCAACTCCTCCTCTCATCCAGTCAGGACTTGGCATTGGATATTAGTTATTGAGTCAGACTACTGAATTATGTTGATATATAAAATAATCACTTAGAACATTGATGATATCTGCTACATTAATCATTAGGCTGCATGGATGGGCAGGGAGTGTTGCCCAGAACAGAACCATACCCCCAACCTAAAATGTATGCTAATTGTAAGTTATCTTTGACGATAGTGGTCCTGACAGAACTATAGAACAGTTAATTGTTACGCTGCATGGTCAAATAACAGTTTTCAAGTACAATGAGTGGAAAAGGCAAAACTGGAAAGGCTCGCTCTAAAGCCAAGACTCGCCCCTCCAGAGCTGAACTGCAGTTCCCCGACGGCCGTGTTCACAGGCTTCTCCGCAAAGGCCACTATGCCGAGCGTGCCGGTGCTCCGGTGTATTTGGTCGCTGTGCTCGAGTATCTCACTGCTGAGATCCTGGAGTTGGCTGGAAACGCCGCTTGGGACAACAAGAAGACCCGTATCATTCCCCGTCACCTGCAGCTGGCGGTGCGCAATGACGAGGAGCTGAACAAGCTTCTGGGTGGCGTGACCATCACTCAGGGCAGTGTGCTGCCCAACATTCAGGCCGTGCTGCTGCCCAAGAAAACCGAGAAACCAGCCAAAACCAAGTAAACTGAGTGAATTTTCTCTTCAAACCAAGGGCTCTTTTAAAGGTGGGGTAAGTGATTTCTTGTAGCCAATGTTGACATTTGAAATCACCAAAACAACCACGCCCCTACCCCAAAAGGGTCTCGCCCCTATTTTAATAGCTCTGTATTTTAACACATACGTACGCAACCCAGGCAACAATTAGTTATGTGAAACAAAGCAAAACCAATGTTACACCGTGTCTACACTGGACGCGAGTGGCGTGGCGCGACAAAATACTATGGAACTCATTATAATCAGTGATGCTGTCTACACCATCGATATATATATATATATATGTACATATCTATGGTCTACACTGGATGTGGCGGGGCACGACACGACACATCCCCGACAGAAAACTGCTGCTGTGTTCTATTTATGACATATTAACACAAATTTCAAATGATTTTCAACGGTCACTTTGTCGCAGCTAAAAGTTTGTTTTGCTATTCGGCCGAATCAGTTTTCTAAAGTGTTTTTTTGAAAAATTGCTTACCTCACTTTTAAGAGCCACACATTTTCTCTGTGAAAGTGATTTTCTTCATCCAGTCTTTTTTTATAAAAGTGTATGTGCTTTAAAAAGAAATGCGCAAGCACATTTTAGTTGTTAAAACGTAATAAAAAACACATAGTATCAAAACAATTTCAATGGAAGCAACCGTATTAGATTCTAATCCAGTCACACTGTTAAGGTTGTAATGAATATATGAAGCTATGTCAGGGGTAGGCAAGTTCGGTCCTAGAGAGCCGCAGTCCTGCAGAGTTCAAACAATGTTCACATTTAATCATCATTACAAACAAGTTCATAGTAAAGATTCACCAAGGGCCTTAATTAGAAGTAACATTAACAATATATTTTAACTCTGCTGCAAATTATTGTATCTTTATCTTAAATGTATCAATTTCTAAGCTAACCTCTTCCTGGGTGCCTGTCTACCTCGACAGTGAGAAACAACTGTCCTGTTTACCTGTCTGAGAAGAGTGCTGCATAGGACACCAACACAACTGAGCTTCACAGATGCAGTGCAGTTAATCTGTGGTGCTCTTTTTCCAGAGGTATGCCTGACCATGTAATGTGTTTGTGAGTGTCCTGCTCCTGCACTTACAAAATCTACTGTATAAACTGCATGCTGGTGTATGGACCAATGTATAATGGCTTGTTGTTCAGTAGTGCTATACTAGTATACTTACATTAACCATTTTTTCCATAGGCCATCATATATGCCCTGGCTGTCCTAAAGAATTTCTCCTTGCAGGAGTCTGAGCAGGTCTTCCTCTCTGGTCCGGATTATCATTACAGGTCAGAGAGGAATATTAATAATTTTTGCACAATGCCCAGTCCACCTTTTGTTACTGATGTTTCTGTTAACCCAACAGTGATTGTTTCTCTGATAACTATTTCAGTGAAGTGGAAGATTTTAATAGAAGGATTGACAGTAACACTTTCTATGAAACCTGTATTTGTCACGGTTGCATTACTGAGTGGAGTGAGGAGCAAGGAACGGAGGGAGACGAGGAATACATCAATCCAGATAATTTTAATTATAACAAGGAAAACTCACGTAGACAAACAATACCGGATGCTGAACTAAAAACAGGGAACACTATTTAAACACATGACAAGACGAGGGGATGACAAGACACACCTGGGATCAATGGAAATAAATGGGGAACACCTGGAATTAAATCAACATAATCAGGACAAATTAAGTGGATTTATAATGGTATTCAATTAATTGTATGTTATACGTACTCATACTCTTAAAAGTAATAACCACAAATGCATAAGTATTATAATGTATTATAAATGTTTTGATTATTTTTGAGATACAACATATTAAAGTTTTTTTATAGTGTTTTATGCATTAATTATAATGCCTTAAGAAAACCCTTATAATGTATTATAAATACAGGCTTCATAGAAAGTGTTACTAGATTGACAAACAATTGAGGAAAGAAGAGAGAACATTCAGTTAGTTGGTTTTGCTCTTATACACTTAAATTTGGAGTTTAGAGTTAGATGTCAGTAACATGATTATTCTGTTTGGTTCTCTCTCTACAACACCAACAGTGCATACGTGTTAAATCAGAAATATATATTACAGAGTTAAACATGTTAAAGCATGATGTAAAATGTTTCTTATTTAATTCGCCCTCTCTCTTTTTTTTATGTTTCTCAGGAGTTGGAGCCTACAGCTTTTCTGTCCTTGCAGCAACTGATGGAAAAGGGGGTCTTTTTTATGATGTTGTATTATGTGTTATTGCAAAAATGAGTATGTATATAAATATGCATTCTTGAATCATTCTCGCCTCTACAAACTTTTAAATATCTGGCTGTAATTTAGTGACTGCAAATGCTGATTTC
The DNA here is from genome assembly GCF_001515645.1 of Sinocyclocheilus grahami. Classification (NCBI taxonomy): domain Eukaryota; kingdom Metazoa; phylum Chordata; class Actinopteri; order Cypriniformes; family Cyprinidae; genus Sinocyclocheilus; species Sinocyclocheilus grahami. The sequence continues at coordinate 99,565 of NW_015506093.1, read as the reverse complement.
ATTTGATTCCATCTTTATTATACCTGATAATGAGCTAATTAGTTAAACTTAAGGGGGCTAATCAATATATAATATATTTCAAGAAACTAAGACTTAAGGTACTCCACTTTTTCAGTTGTTTAAAGACTGAAATACATACAAATTATGCTGGTTGAAAGTCTTTTCACATCCCAATAGTAATCATTAATATTAAGTTAAGTGGTCTCAATGTATTTGTCTGTATTTATATATTCTGTGGAAGGCGTAGGATCAAGAAATGTTCGTCCAATCAAAACACTCGGTCTGAGCGTTTTAATATGCTTTTCTACCTGCCTGTCAACGTATGTATTTGCATACCTCTGCGCACCGGGTTCGCGCAGATAGGATACATCATCAGCTCGTTCACGCACACTGTGCAGACAGAGCGAGAATGGCAGACAAACATCAACAACCCCATCTTCCTTCCTGGTATTGTAGTACTTTTAAAGTTTTCTCACCGGTGAATGACACATGTAGCCCAGCGGTTAATCCAGTCCTCACGCCAGCTCATTAGAAGTGAGCTATGTGCATGAACTGTGTTCCGATCGATATGATCCCTACACAGTGTTCATTGCTGAGAAGGGGAAATCCGTTGAAGTTTACTTCACTTCGGAACATGGGCTGGAATTGGGAACCGCTGATGTTGCCTATTGTAGTAATGTTGTCTCTGGCATTCTGGTCTATGAGCGTACATGCATATATATATATATATATATATATATATATATATATATATATATATACTATTTTGTGAACGGTAGCACATTTAACCCCATTATGCCTAAAATTATGAGATTATACTTGAATAAATCACCTTTTTCTTTTTTATATTATAATATAAAATCTATCAAATAAATGTTTCATGTTTTTTTTTTTTTCTTCACATTTTTAATACATCAGACTTTTATGACTCATATTTGTGAGAATAAGGAGCTCAAACTCCAAGAGGAAAAAAAAAATTATTCCGAGGCCCAAACTGAGCAAAAATATGCAATTTGGTGCAGATACAAATATTTATATAGAGCTAAAATTCTGATAGCTGATAATGTAAATCTTCGTTCTTTGGAGATCTTAGTTTGATAACAACATAATGCAATACAATACAATGCTAATTGAGAGAAGAACAAATACAATTATGTTTGGATAATCAGCTAAACATAAGTTGCTTCAGTGAAGTACATGCATTAAGGGGGCGTGGCTTTGGACGGCGATTGCAGGGAGGGTGGGACATTCGCGTTCAGTGCTATCAGGCTAAAGTTAGCTTTTTCCAAGATCTCCTACTGCACCTTTAATATTATTGTTTCATAGTGACTCATATCAAATTTCTATAACTGTTAATTCATGTGATGTTCTCTAGATTTTCTCCAGATCATGTACATTTGCGGTCATAGTAGAACAAGTTAAATGTGTATGTGTCACACTACAGAAGCAGACCCAGAACGGAGAGATAAGGTTAACAGAGTTCTTTATTGAACAGGGGCTGTGGGAAGAGACAGAGAGCAAACGGTTAAAGGCAACAGTCTTATGGAACTGAAGGGATCTAGCTCACGTGGTGATGGGTTCCTTCCAGGATCGGGCTGAAGAGGATTGCACAGAGACACGTAGGTTTCAGGTCGGCGTCCAGGTTCGTGAGTCAGGTAAGGAGCAGCATAGTGAACTCAAGACCAGACAAAGTGTAACTGCAGTGACTGAGTATTTGAGCTAGTGTTGATGAGGTGGTGACAGGTGCGGCTGATTAGTACTCCGGTGATTGTGAACGGGTGTGTGAGGTGATTGGGCCTGACGAGGCTGGACTATCCCTGACAGTGTGTGTATATATGTCATACAGATATTTTTAATATTATTAAAAATCAGTAGGCTAATTTCTAATGAAGAGACCAATTTATATGACAGATTTTAATGTTGGCTTTTATTCATATGTAAACATTGTGAGATAGTTATAATGGTAATTAAACAAAGTTTTGCTCATAAGTTGCTTCAGTGAAGTAAATGTTTGAGTCAATGAAAATTATATTTTAGTCTCTTTTTAGAAATGCAATTCTATTTAACCCAGTCAATATAGGAAGAACTGCAGAATATAATGTCATACAGATATTTTTAATATTATAAAAAATCAGTAGGCTAATTTCTAATGAAGAGACCAATTTATATGACAGATTTTAATGTAGGCTTTTATTCATATGTAAACATTGTGAGATAGTTATAATGGTAATTAAACAAAGTTTTGCTCACTCAGTGTATTTTTGTAGGGCTTTTAAGATATATATATATATATATATTTTTTTTTTACCAATTATCCAAATGTTTAATCTTAGAAAGCTATTATCATCAGAGGACACATGAGCATAACGGTTAGCAGATCAATGAATGAGAGGGCAGCGTTACCAGAGTTGCTCATATACCACACCATGTTACAGCACAGTAGGGCTATTGCAGACAGAAACAATACTGTACTACATCCATGTTTCCTGTCAGCTCGATTTTTGAGAGGACTTTGCTGTTCCAATGAGCATGAACGGTATATGAGTGGAGCACTCACATGGGCCGCGAGCGACTGAGCGGAGCGCACACACAGAGCGGGATAATACCATACAGTCTATGGATAATACACACACGCATAGAGCGGGATAACGCACACGCGCATACACACACAAGTGAATCCTGAGCGGTGAACTCATTTTCGGCAGCCGGAATTTCTGTGCATCTCTAATTATTGGCGGCATTAGAAATGGATATTATATAATAGCTGCTTTTTTGAACATTTTAGCAATTAAAAAATATTAAAAAAGGGTTTTTTACACGGCACTCCTGCTCTCGACGGACGGCACCCTGGTTGGGAAACACTGTTCTAAATAATGCCGCGAGTGGGGCTTGAGGAAGTGACGTCACCTGCGTCTGCGCAGTGCGACCTGATGCAGCCCCTGAAGCGACACACAGGAAACAGAAATACTGCAAAATAATAATAACGAGACGAAATAACGTTATAACATTTCGTTTAGTCTCATTTTGGTCAACGAGAATGAAGAGACATTTTAGCATAGTTTTTATTTTGTAAGCCACATTTAGTCTCGTTTTTATTCATCAATGATATTGCATTATACATTTAATTATAGTCATCATCACATGACCAGCATTTTCGTCTCATCTCGTCTCAGTTTCTTCACGTGATAAAGGTTCGTTGACGACTATATTTAGTCATAATTTTCGTTGACGAAAGCAACACTAGTGTCCAGTGTGTTTCCCAGCCTTCAGCCTGAGACTCCAGCATCCTGTGACTCTGTGGTTTGGAGAATAATAGATGATTATTCCACTGTTACGGTGTACTGGCTTTGGTCTTCAGTAGATGTAATTGTGAAATATGCACAGACACACACAACATTTATATTCAGTTAAATTTGACACTTTCTGTTTTACTTCCACTGCAGGAATTGATTTATGAATCAAATAATATTTATAGATAAATATTTATCTATATAACAGATAAAAAGACAGAGTAAAGGCATGTCTGTCAGTAAATGTGAATAGTTTGTGGAAAAAGACACTGAGATGGAGAGAGACAGATCAGACAGAAGTTTTACCTCTCGCTCTGTAGCATTTGAAAAGCAGCACGACTGTCGCCAGCAGATACGGACAAGCTGCCAGAAGAGAACTGAGGATGCTGAAGACAGAAATCTGACCTGAACCTGACACTGAAAAACAGAGACACAAGCACATTATTGAGCAACATTATGGAGCTCCTAAAGACTTTCATAAAGTTTATTGGGGAACCCAACATTTTGTGAGTAAACACAAAAATCATTGAAATACATATTTTTTCCTCCCATGTCATATTTATTCTACCACAATGCCACCTTAGCTCTGTATTAAATAGCTAATTTACCATTTAAATTATTATTCTGTCATCATTTACTCAAACTCATATTGTTCAAACCTGACTGACTTTCTTTTGTGGAAGAAGGAAAAGAAAAAGTTTCACTTTTCATTGGATAAAAGAAAAGAAAAGAGAGTCTTATTTGTGTTCCAAAGAAGAAAATACAGGATTGAAATAACGTGAGAGTGAGTAAATAATGACAATTTTCTTTTGGGCAAGATTTTATTCTAATGCTGTAGTTAATGCACTCTTCATTTCATTGAATAGGACATTGATGAGGTGTGTACATGCCAGTATATGTGTTTTGCTAGTTATATTTTAGTTCCTGTGAGTTATGTGAAAGAATAAACACATCTGTCAATAACTAATTGCTCATGAATAAAATCGAATCAGCTGACAGTGACTGAACTCCACTGACTCTCACCTCTGACTGAGATCCAGCTGTGCAGTGACTGTCCTCTCTCTGTTTTACAGTAGTACAGACCCTCATGTGACTTTGAGACAGTCGTGATGTTCATCTCTCCTGTCGTCTGATTCTTGACGAGTGATCCGTCTTTATAGAAATCAGCTCTGAGGATCGAGGAGTTTGTAGATCGATGTAAACAGTGTAGAGTCAGAGTATCTCCCTCAATCACAGGATCAACAGAACTCAGCAGAATCACATCACCATCTACACACCACAAGAGGAAGATGATGGTGACACATATTGTACAGATAAACACATCTATTAAGATGAGGAAGGCAATACGTGTATTAAAACAGATCATGTATTAGATTTGATCTAGTTTTATATCGGTCAACTCACCATGAACAGTGATGTTTAGAGGATGACGTTTCTCTCCAGATTCAGACTGACACCAGTAAACTCCAGCGTCAGATGTGTTGAGGGAGTCAATTCGACATGTAGATCCTGTTAGTTTTGAACAATCTTCTGTGTTTCTGTCTGTGTATCTTCTCACTGTCCATCCAGTAGAGTTACTCTGATCCTCACAGCTCAGAGAGAGAGAGTCAGATGAGAAGTGTTGACTTCTGCTGGGACTGACCACCAGAGACACTGAAGGAGAGACACCTGAGACAGAGATGAAACCCAGTTATGCAGCTTGTGTCATTTGAGATCCACTTACAAATACATTTCAGATTTTCGATATCACTACAATTGTAATTTTAATGTAATATTATGATGTGATTCAGTAGGGAAAATTGAAAGGTAATTTTTTTTCAGATATTGTCAAAACATGTTCTAATAATTGTTGACTGGTGTAACATTACAGGCCCACTTTATATCACATCTGAGAGTGACTGTTTCTCCTCTGAACACTCGTTCATCAGGCCATACCGTCACCACAGCTTTAGGACTCACTGTACAAACACAGATTATTGCATTAATTTTAGATTCAAAGTTTTAGATGTTCTGTAGATATTGTCTCTGATCTGTATGTATGTGTCAGATACTATGCTTTCTCTCACCTGTAACATTTACCCACAGTGCATCACTGTATTGTGTGTAGTAGACTGGTTTCCCTCTTCCAGCTCTACACCAGTACTGGCCTCCATCAGACACTGAATCAATCTTCACTCTGTAGGAGTTTGTTTCTGTCTTTATCTCAGAGTTCAGTGTGTGTTTGTACCAGTAAAAGTCCCATCCAGTGGACAGATCCATGCGACAGGTCAAAGTCACTGTGTTTCCAGTCAGTGCAGCTCCTGCAGGATCTGACGTGAATTCAGGCTTTGGTTTCAGACCTGCAAGAGAGCAAGAACAGATTTAGATCCTGAAGAGTCAGAGTTCAGAGGTGTGAGACAAATCACTGAGTATAAACCTCATTTAAGATTTAAAGAATCTCAGACACTTTTGGTGCTTTTCCACTGCATGGTACGGCTCGGCTCAGTTTCTTCTTCTTCCATTTTTGGCATGTTGCATCCTGTGCTCATATCACCACCTACTTTTGCTGTTATGCAGTCATGGTTTATTTATAATTATACTACGGGGCCGTTGAATGCTTGAATCTGATTGGCTGACGAACGTTCTAAGGTGTGCAATTATTTTCAGGGAAACGCACAGCGAATGTAGTTCCAGGCAGCTCTGGACCGCATTACATGTCCATATCCTGCCAAATGATTTATGTTATTTCAAAGGTATTACAACAGCACAATAAACACTGTGTTTATCCACAACAACACTGGCCAGACAAATAAATATAGTAAAGCAATATGATAAAAACAACAGATAATTTCTGTCACAAATCATATCGTCATATTGACTCTCTCACTACACAGATTGTTACATGTCACCACGGACTACATTTCCCATCATCCATTGCACTGATTGCACACAGCTGTAACCAATCACACACCCTACATAAGCCATGGACTTCCTCTCTCTCACTGCTGAGTACTGTATGCGCATATCCCTAGTCAGTGATAGCTACGTTACGGAACCTGCTTTAAGTGTCCTAGTCTTAGCTTAGTCTTGCCTTGTCTGTTTTCTCTGTTCTGATTATTGCCTGTGTATTTCGGATTACCTCTTTGACTCGCCCTGTTTGGATACTGTTTACCCCTCGCTTGGATCATCGCCTGTGTTTCGGAATTACCCTTTGGATTATCCTGTTTGGACTTTGTTCGCTAGAGATCGACCCCACACCTGTCCACTGGACTATTCTTGTGTCTTGCCCTCAATATATGTCTGTTTGCCATCATCTGACCCTCGCCTGTGTTGACCATGTCCTTAAATAAAGCTTGCGGATGGATCCGCATGTCTTATGTCTTGTTTGCCCGTAACAATTTCCATGTTTTGCCACATAATTACGCTTTATTATGTAGGTAAATCACATACTCTATCTCGCCTGCTCTCTCTCCCTCACAGACGCACATACACAACATTATCGCTACTCTGGTGATTTTATTTTAAAAGCTACATTATATTTCTCACAAGTGAGGTAACAACGGCACTGTTCGTGAAGAAAATTATATTAAAGTTTCACTGTTAGTAGAGACGCTGTTGCCGAACCGAATTCTGAGAGACACACAGGCTCATCAGAGAGGTAATATAGACATTTTGGAATTAGCAACAGAGGCTTAGAATGAGATGCCGAAGAAATTAATCCTACTCACAATAGCATTTTAAGTGCAAAAACCAGACGAATGCCTTGACATATATCATCTGATCAATGTCTTGAGGTGTGTCAGCCATAGTATAAGTGGAACTCCGACTCCAGGCCGTTGAATTACTCGAGAAATAATGCACACCTGAGGTGTTGATGCGGCCACGACGTGATTAATAATGATATTAATTTTACTGTATTCAGCTGTTGTTTCTCCAGTAAGCCTGTATGCCCATGATATATTGTCTTAGCTAAACTTTAGATAACTTATTACATGGTTGCTCATGAGTCATGGATGTTAGCGAGACAAATTAACTTTATTTGCCTTTTTGTCTTTTGAATAATTAGCTCTAAATTTGAGGCACAGATAGCTTAGTCTTTTGTTCATCACCACTCACCTCCAAGACAAACACAACTGGAAAGGGAGGGAGGGCTTCACTTCTGCGGCTCTCTGTCTGTCAGTGATGTGCTTATCAATGTACGCTACATTGTTGTGCTGCAGAGTTGCGGAAAGAGAAAGGCATCGGAACTCGACAGAGTCTCAATTTTCCGACCCGACCTGATATTTAGATTTTTTATTTGTTTGACAAGGAAAGCTGTGCTCAAACAGATACAGTGGGTACGGAAAGTATTCAGACCCAATTACATTTTTCCCTCTATGTTATATTGCAGCCATTTGCTAAAATCATTTAAGTTAATTTTTTTTCCTCATTAATGTACACACAGCACCCCATATTGACAGAAAAACACAGAATTGTTAAAAAAAAGGGCACTTTCTCTAGAGGAAGAAAAAGGGCAGGTGCTCAAGCCCCCTCTGATGTCTATGTGTATGTGTGTAAACTCTCCATGTCAAGGCCTCAGTCAATGCGAATTCCAATTGTTAGTTCCTGTCTGCATTTGGAGGATGTTTGTCTTGGTCTGAGTACTTAAGGACATGTTGCAAGAAGATCAGCGTGTTTCTGTAGCCAGATGAGCCAGTAGTGTGGATTGTGTCTATACTCCATACTATGTATTTTTATGAAGTTGGGTATGCATCTTTTACTCTTAGATTTATCTTTGAGAATTTGATGTCTTGTATTAATTTCATTTGATATATCTGAATTGACTATGTAATTGACATAATACATATTTACCTGACTGATAATAAATTGGTACATTTGACTTTATTCTGACTTACTCTGAGATTATTGACTCTAGTAGATGTTGTTAAATCCATAAAACCGCAAATCTACGCTCAGGTTAGTAACGGACTAAAATGATGTTTTAGAGCTCTGACTAACACATTGGCATTAGTCATGTATACTGAAACTGTAAAGGTTTTTCCCATTTAGAACAACACTGTTGTTCTAAAATCTAAATGGGGTGAGCCTCAACCTCTGATTATTGTAATATTATTCTAACTAAGTATACGTGGAAAACCACAGTATGAGTATATAAAGTTACCATTAGAGGAAGTTAAGTTGGTCAACTTGGTTCTGTAAGAATCCAACCGCCAGCCCAAAAAGCGGAATCCAGCAGCCTGATCGAAGGTTTAATGCATATTCAGTCTTTTACTTGCGCCTCTGAATTATTCAGGATTTAGTGTAAATTTTAGTCTAACTCGGTTTTCAATCTGACTCCAATTTTAAGTGATCACTAAATTTAGGCAATGTTTCTAATTAAAAACTGATCACACATATCAATTGTTTATTAATTTAGATATTTGAGTATTCTGGAAATCCCATAGTTTCAATTATTCGTTCATTAAGGACCTAACATCACTCAGAAATTCACTCGGTCAACAGTGAACGCACGGACACAAACTCGCCAGTTCCGTAACTTACTCAGAGGGTACAGGGGGATTATAATACCTTTAAGTGTTGCACCCTGCTAGCAAATAACAAAAGGTGTTATAATCTATAACAACGAAAACTGTAACTTGTTAAGCCAGTGACAGACAGAAATCAGAAGATCCCTAATGGAGAGCCCCCTGCCCCGCTCATTGGTACTTATGTATGATCTGCCCTGGATGCAGATTTGCGGAAATGTTAGACTACACAATCATCTACTTGAAAATTATTTCAGAAGCGATCAGAATAAATCAAATATAACAATTTGTTATTTGTCAGGTAAAATTGTATCATGCCAATAAGATAATGAAACAATTAGAAGCCAATTTAGAAAGGATAATGCAATTGTGTGCCGGTCAACTCCAACTACCCAAAATCTGCAGAGTATTCATTTCAGCAACTACACTCTTAAAAATAAAGGTGCTTCAAAAGGTTCTTCAAGCGATGCCATAGAAGAACCATTTTTGGTTCCACAAAGAACCATTCAGTCAAAGGTTCTTTAAAGAACCATCTCTTTCTTACCTTTTTATAATCTGAAGAACCTTCTTTCGCCACAAAGAACCTTTTGTGAAACAGAAAGGTTCTTCAGATGTTAAAGGTTCTTTATGGAACCATTTAGACAAAAAGGTTCTTCTATGGCATTGTGAAGCACCTTTATTTTTAAGAGTGTACTACCAGAACAAAAACAAAGAAACCTTTAAATCAGTTGTGAAAACATAAAAGACCTTTTGTTTTTTTAGGTTCTTGTGCTCCAGGGTCACACCTGGCTGGAGATAGATAAACATTCCTACAGACCCCTAAAAGAGGACACCCCCCCTCCTCAGCAGAACACAATTCTATAAAAGTTTCCTCATAATATAAGTAACTACTGTGAAATTGAGACCATTTTACCAATCGCACAGTGACCTTTAGAATGATACCAAACATGAAAGATAAACAACATATCCACACGATATAACACATGTGGCATATGGATATTCTTGCATTTGGGGGAGAAGAGTGAGAGGGGAGATTCAGAGGCAGGGAGGGGAGAGGGAGGAAGGGGGTCATAAATGAACAAGGGGATACGTTTGTTCAGGCTGGTGTTGTTTGCTTTCTTGGGAGATCTCTTCTCCAGAACAGTTTTATTGTTTATTGCATGGCATCTGTTTTGTGTGAGTTCCTGAGTTTTGGCTTCATGAGGAATTAATTTCATAAGGAAATAATTTCACTCCTTACAGTTCTATGGTCATGACCTCTGGTTAGATAGTTTTACCTTAATTAAGTGTGTTCAGATCTATGGGGACTAAGTAATATGTTCTAGAATGAGCAAAGTTACAGGCCTTCTAGAATATATGTCAGCCGTCTCTGTCTAATGACCAAGACTGATGAGTTTGTGAGTATGAACTCCATATATCCATTTGGCATGAGACTCATAGTGTTATATGAATAAGATTCAATAAGATTAAATAGTTAAATAGAATAATCAGATGTCTAGATAAATTATACTATCAATGATCAATAATAATTGGCATTCTAACCTAAATCCGAGGTAATAATAAAGTCAGATTAGAATTTAATTGAAATTAAATTACTCTGCCCACTAAAAAGACCGAATATGCAGGAAACCTTCAGCCACCATTGGATACCTTCATTGGGCCAAAACCTGGTTTTGGTCTCTCTGTATTAATACACATATGAGTATTGATGTTGATGAAAAATCAAATTATCATGAGCACTTTTCCTAATGTGAACAAAAGAGTGCTGAATTTAAATTGTAATGTGATGAGGTAATGTGACTGATACTAAAGTTTGAATTATTTATTGTTCCATAATGTGACTTGTTTCACATACTATTAACAGATATTAGGCAGAAAACAGTATATACCAAGTTATGTTCAATTAACAAGATAGTACACTCTTAAAAATAAAGGTGCTTCAAAAGGTTCTTCAAGCGATGCCATAGAAGAACCATTTTTGGTTCCACAAAGAACCATTCAGTCAAAGGTTCTTTAAAGAACCATCTCTTTCTTACCTTTTTGTAATCTGAAGAACCTTCTTTCGCCATAAAGAACCTTTTGTGAAACAGAAAGGTTCTTCAGATGTTAAAGGTTCTTTATGGAACCATTTAGACAAAAAGGTTCTTCTATGGCATCGTGAAGCACCTTTATTTTTAAGAGTGTATAATACGCATTTTGAACAAAACTACAGTCTCTCAACTAGGCATGTGATCATATTAACGAGAGTTTATGAGGGCAATGATATTTAACTCACCCATCACAGTGAGAGAAACAGCAGAGCTTGAGAGAGATGATTTTGGTCTTTCATCTCTCTGTCCTCTACACCAGTACTGATCCTGATCAGTCTCAGTAGCTCCTCTGATAGTGAGAGTGTCTCTGTTTACAGTGTAATGCTCAGACGTCTGTAACATTACACTGTCTGTGCCTTTATACAACTCATATCTCCAGTCAGGTGTCCAGTCATATGTCCAGCCATATGTCTTGTCATTTCTCCATTTCCAGTTATTGTAAGACTCAATCTCACACTTCAGATTGACTGTCTCTCCAGTGAATACAGGACTGTTTGGTGTCACAGTCAGTGTAGATGTGGGGAAATCTGTGAAGAACGAAGACAAAGCTCTTTCAGTGAACTAGTCAGAAACATGATCTGATCATCTGAGTTCCTGTATTTGTGTGACACTGATGTTAAAGAGGAGAGTGATGGTCTCTCCTCCATCTGATTCACTACAGGTTTAATATGATTCAACATTAGATTTTTTATTATTTTTTTATCTCTTTAACTTAATGGTGTTTAATATGTTATTCTGAGAACTTCAGGTGGTTGTAGATTCAAAGTGTGTCATCTGAATAAATTATCATACATGTAGTAGAGTTTAGGAGGTCAATGATATTTAACTCACCCATCACAGTGAGATAAACAAGAGAGCTTGAGTGTGAAGATTTTGGTCTTTCATCTCTCTGTCCTCTGCACATGTACTGATCCTGATCAGACTCAGTAGCTCCTCTGATAGAGAGAGTGTCTCTGTTTACAGTGTAACGCTCAGACCTATGTGGCATTACTCTGTAGCTGCCTTTATACCACTCATATCTCCAGTTATTGTCAGACTCAATCACACACGTCAGATTGACTGTGTCTCCAGTGAATACAGGACTGTCTGGTGTCACAGTCAGTGTAGATCTGGATAAATCTGTGAAGAAAGACAAAAATATAACAAGTCAAACAGTTTTTTTTTTTTTAATAAAAATAATTATATTCATTATTTTAACTCATATTTTATAACATTTGTTTTGTCCTGTCATTAGTTTTCTGGAGGCTCTGGCTCCGTCATGTCCTCAGACAAACACCTCTGACTCATCATAGAAAGCAGAATGAAGCTCCTGCTGAAGAAGAGCTGAAGACCTCCAACTACAACCTCATATGAGGAGCAACTGAATCTCAATCAACTTCAACATACTATCTGAAGACTTCATGAACTCATTTAACATCACTGTAAGTCACCTAATTTTTATCAGACATTTCAGATATGTTTGTAGAATAGCCTGAATGAAGCAGTGATTTTAGGAGTCTGTGATTTAACACTGTATGTCTCATTTCCACTGAGCTTGCATCCGCACTGATACCAAGGGCTCTTTTATGCCACATGGCCTTTAAACATGGTCTTTAGATAAAAATAATAAAGCAAACACTGAATAATCCAGTCCACTTTTTTTTTGTTGTCTCCACCAATAAAGTTTAATTTTGGCATCTCTGTGCCTTGACTGATTCTTCAAAGGGAGAGACAAGTTTCCCAAACTGGGGTTCATGAGGGAACTTGCAGGGGGTTTGTGAGCTGATGAAAAGCTAATAATTAAATTATGAAAATACAAAATGAAAATACATTTTAAAATAAAAAAATAATGATGAAGAGCTGGTGAAAAAAAAGAAAACAACAAATCAGAATCCATCCTGCTTTAAAGTGCAAAGCATTTAAAGTGGCAGATGATTAAACTACAGCATATACTCTTATTAAAAAGAACATAATTATTCATTGGTGTGGACACTTATACAAATATATTTTCTTATTGTTATTTTCTTGATGTGAACAGGTCTTAAAAAATTAATTGTTTCAGTCCTCTGCAGATGAAAGTTGTGGCTGATACAGAAGAGTATAAGAAAAGTGTTGAGCCACAAATATTGATTTAAATGAGCATTAAACAGATGTGATTCTGAACACTCACCTGATACAGTCAGTGTAACAGCAGCACTGGTGTCTGATCTCTGTGAGTCTGATCTCTCTCCTCTACACCTGTATTCACCACTGTCAGACTGATCAGATGTGATGCTGTAGACTCTCTCAGTGACGCGTCTGATGACTGAACCATCTTTAAACCAGCTGTATGTCCACTGAATGTTTCCTCCTCCCTGTATGTCACATGTGAGAGTGACTGTCTCTCCTCTGAACACACGCTGATCTGGAGTTACCTTCACTACTGGTTTTGGTCTCTCTGTATTAATACACATATGAGTAGATATTGATTGAAACAACATAACAGTCTAATGATCACTGTTGTAAACTCAAAACCTCCTTATGAAAAAAAAAAAAACCTACATTAAATTAAATATTTGGTTAACTTTTAGTTATTAATTGCATCAAAAATATTTGTAAATAATGGTAAACAATAAATTAAACATTGATAATATATCTTTTTTTAAGAATATTTTTTATTCCTTCTTTTAGAAACGGTTTGATTTAGTTAACCCCTAAATGTTGATTAATGCATTAACTATCAAACATGTAATAACATGTAAGGCTGTTCATCATTCATGCACTTTAAATAAAGGCTTTGATAGGGTGTGGCATGATGGTCTATGGCAAGTACTCAGGAATTTTAAGATCGATCAGGGAATAGTAGAGATAGTGAAGGCCTTGTATGAAAGAACAAGTAGCGCTGTCCTCCTAAATAACCAAATTGGGGATTTTTTCCCAACAACCGTAGGAGTGAGACAAGGATGCGTACTATCACCTATACTCTTCAACCTGTTCCTGAAGCAGATAATGCTAGAGACTCTCCAAGACCATCAATACATCCATCTCCATCAATGGCAAAGCAATATGCAACCTTAGATTTGCTGATGATATAGATCTCTTGGCTGGCAGCAACCAAGAACTACAAGAACTGACCAACAAGCTAGTAGAGAGGGCAGGTGCATATGCCATCGAAATCAGCACAGAAAAATCTAAGGTCATGGTCAACAGCATTAAAGGAACACGCCACTATTTTTCAGAACGTTAGCATCTTACTCAAAAATGACCCCAGTCCCCAGGTAACTTCCAATAAGCCTATTTTAAGGTGCTGCGTAATATCATTGTAAATTGTATCATCACTGAAAGTGCTACCGCCAGACCCGGAGATCTGCTGAATGGATTTGAAAACGGTAAAACTCAACTGTTTAACTCTAGGGGAGATGGAAAATGAGCCTATTTTTTTTTTTTTAAAGTGGAGTGTTCCTTTAAAGACACCACCACTAACATTACCATGGGAGGGCAAAAGCTTGGAGAGGTAGAAGGATTTAAATACTTGGGAGCAACATTATCCAAATATGGCTCTTGCACAGCAGAAATCCGTATCAGAATTGCTACAGCAACTGCTGTAATGACAAGGCTCCAAAAGATCTTTAGAAGCAAAAGCATCAACTTTTGCACAAAGTACCTCCTGTTCAAGTCATTTGTGGTTTCCATCCTGCTATACAGTTGTGAGGCATGGACACTTCTAGCTGAATATAAGAGAAGGATTCAGGCCTTTGAATTCAAATGCCTCAGAAAGCTCATGGGCATTACCTATTTAGAGCGAAAAACCAATGACTATGTCCGGGACAGATGCACCAGCCTGGTAGGCTCCCATGATCCTCTGCTGGCCACTGTGAAGAGGCGGAAACTCCAGTGGTTTGGCCATGTGACGCGCTTCGATACCCTCTCCAAGACCATTCTTCAGGGTATAGTGAAAGGTGATCGCGTCAAAGGAAGAGTTGGACCGACAATCTGATGGAGTGGACTGACAGGCCCTTGCCACAGCCTCAAGATAGCTCAAGACAGAGATCAGTGGAGGGCATTGTCTGCTACATCTTCCCTCATGTCTTCCCAATGGCCGAATCGGTTAACCTCCTATGACCCTGCGTCCTCATATGAGGACATTACGTTTTAGGCTTCCTGCACCATATACTTCAATCTGCTTAACTTAGAGCTGTTTTCCTCATTAAAGACAGCTGTCAGTGCCATCTAGTGGTTGCAAAACCAAAGTACACTCATTCATGTAGACAGATGGCAGCAATATCAGCGAAGACCTTCGAGATCAAAGTGAAAAAAATAAATATCCTCATCATTTTGTTTTTGTTGAGACTTGTTTATTTATACTTAAGAACATTTGTAGTATGACATGACATACATATTTGACAAGTTTTTTCTAAAGTCACAAGCTAAAACGCTGTTATGTTGTAAGTACTCGTATAAGGACACCAGGACTATTCTATGTGTTTTTGTGTTGTACATACATGGGTTGAAATTTCACGTATCTGTGTGCGTGTGTGTTTACCTCATAATGCTGTTTTTGCTTGCAATTCCCGGTATGTTGGTGTGTTTGACCCTAATCTTACCTAGTCTAATATAAGATTAGATCTTTCTAGTGATTTTCTCTAAATGCTAAATGCTGCATGTGTTTGCTAAATATATCGATGCTCTATAGATTTATAGCCTTATGTAGTTTCCACTTTTGTCCATCCCTCTGTGTGTGTGTGTGTGTGTGTGTGTGTGTGTCTGTGTGCGTTTGCGTGTTTGTGAGTGCGTATGTGTGTGTGCATTTGCGTGTGTGTGTGTGTGTGACACTGCGTTTGTGAAGAAACCAACAGTTTACAAGTGTATAGTTCTTGCATGTGGCACAAATAAGTCTACATTTTTTATTTTTGTCCTTATGTGATACATTTACAGGACATATTTCTACCTCAAGAATTGAAAGACTACTTCAATCATTTGTAGAAAACAACTGTGAGGTCGGAGATTTGTCAGACTGTGATGTTGCTGATCCTGGCGTGGAGCTGAGTGATTCCACTAGTTCAACAAATCAGCAAAGCAGTGATGAGAGTGCAGAGCTCCAAAGATCCAATGGACCCGTGCGTAAACGCAAGCGTGGACCTAGCCCAGAAAAACGTCAACAGCACTGGAAGTCTGTTCCATTTGCTCCAGGCTTGCTTCCCTTTGAGGCTGAAGATGAAAGTGTGCATGAGCGCCAACATTGGCAGCCACTGGACTGTGTGGAACAGTACATGGACACGGAGCTCATGAAACTAATTGCCAACTGTACAAACGCTATGTCCCTAACAAAGAGTGGTAGGTCTCTGAACACTACAGTTGATGAGATCTACAATTTTTTTGGTGCATCAATTTTAATGTCTTGCGTGCCTTACCCGCAAATCAGAATGTTCTGGTCCAATACCTCATACATACCAGCCATCAGGAACAAAATAACACGGGACAGATATTTCAACCTCAGGCAGAATCTGAAAATCGTGATTGATGATGACATCTCAGAAGAAATGAGGGCTGTGAACAGATTCTGGAAAGTGGGGCCATTCATAGATCGCATTCGAAAAGGCTGCCTGCTTCTGCCTCGACCAGAATGGGTGTCAATCGATGAACAGATGATCCCATTTAGTGGAGCTGTCCATTTAGAAAGTAGCCACTGAAGCCTAATCCAATCGGAGTGAAAAACTTTGTGCTGGCTTCAGCAGATGGCCTTGCACTGGACTTTGAGGTGTACCAGGGTGCAAATCCACTACTTGCACAAGTTCAGAATGCAGAGAGACTGGGTTTGGGGAGCCTGGTCATTGCACGTTTGGCTCAAACTCTGAATCATGGTACAAAAGTGTACTGTGATAGATGGTTTAGCACCATGAATGCTGTGGATCAGATGCTGGAAAAGCAGGTGTACTTGACTGGTACAGTGATGAAGAACAGGGTCTCCGGAGCACATCTGAAGCTACCATCTGACAAAGTCATGAAACAGCAAGGAAGAGGTACTTCAGCATCAGTCACCAGGGGGGATGGAAAGGCATGTGTGGTAAAGTGGTTCGACAACAAGCCCGGTCTGATGGTTTCTGCTGTTCATGGCAAAGAACCTGAGGACACCTGCAAGCGATGGTCCAAGATGGACAAACAGTATTTGACTGTCACACGGCCGAGCACTGTAAGAGAGTACAACTCCAAGATGGGTGGGGTTGACTTGGGAGACAGAATGATGAGCTACTACCGCATAAGTGTGAGAATCAAGAAGTGGACAATGAGGATGATAATGCACTTCACAGACCTTGCCTTAGCCAACAGCTGGCTTTTGTACCGGCAAGACAACATAAAAATAGGTACACCAAGAAAGTAAATTATGCAGTTCCTGGAGTTTCGCATGACAGTGGCTCAGACATACCGGAGCAAGCTCGGGTCTGATTGTCAACATGTACTGAAAGACCATACAAACCTAAACAAGGCACCACGACAAGGCAGTCACACTCCAGTACCCCACATCTCAGTTCGCTCAACCTCTGCGTGTCATCTGCCAGAGATGGAGAACCTGAGAAACCCGATGCGCTGCAGAAAAAAGGGATGCTCAGGGAAATCTCGAGTGTGGTGTGTGACCTGTGATGTCTTTCTGTGTTTGCAGTCGGAACGCAACTGCTTTGCAGCATTTCACTCCCACAATAGGTATGCAGTGCACACACATACACACTAAATTGCTTTGGCACAGCAATGTGTTCTGTTCTGATGAAAACAGTTGAAATGGACAGTTTTTTTCTTTCTTACACATTGGTGACTTTATTTCGTTGTGTTACAGTAAACCCAGTGTCCCCATACAGGGTGCATAATTGTCACCACTAAATTGTTTTAGCACAGTAATGTGTTCTGTTCTGATGAAAACATTTAAAAACGGTCCATTTCAACTTTTTACACATTGGTGACTTTATTTTAAACAAGTAACAAGTGCATAATTGTCACCACTACATTGTTTTAGCACAGCAATGTGTTCTGTTATGGTGAAAACAGTTGAAAAAAGCAGCAATAAACAGTTCTTTAACTTTACACATTGGCCACTTTATTGTGTTTTGTGTTCAGATAAACCCAATGTCCCCATACGAGGACATCTTTTTTTCAAAAACTACTTCCTGTTCAAAGACGATGCTTAGATATTATACTTATCAGGTCCTACTAATCCCAAACAGCATAGATAAATAAAAAATTAATACAGTATTAAAGCTCGGGTTTTAAGAGGTTAAGGGACTAAATTATAATAAATAATCTAGAGTGAGTTTAAGAAGACAATAATATTAAACTCACCTTTTACATAGAAATAAACAGCAGAGCTAAGATGTGATGAGTTTGTTTCTCCATCTCGCTGTCCTTTACACCAGTACTGATCCTGATCAGCTGAAACAGCTTTTACAATACTGAGAGTGTCTCCATTTACAGTGTAACGCTCAGACATCTGTAACATTGCACTGTCTGTGCCTTTATACCACTCATATCTCCAGTTACTGTCAGACTCAATCACACACTTCAGATTGACTCTCTCTCCAGTGAATACAGGACTGTCTGGTGTCACAGTCAGTGTAGATCTGGGTGAATCTGTAAAGAAAGAAGAAAACAGACTCTGAACTGAATATCTGACTTCATGTAGTTGATAGTGATATGAGTAAAATTTGCTATGTTATGACAAAAGTTGAAATAATAATAATAATAAAAGTTGTATTCTTTTATTTGTTTTGTCATTTTAAGTGGATTTTGAAATGAGAAAGTTGTTAAAACATTGAATTGTTTCTGTTCTGGCCAGTTGGTGGGACTCTTTTCAGTCAGACGTTTTAGCATTTAGCTGACACTTTTATCCAAAGTGACTTACAAATGAAGACAACAGAAGCAATCAAACCAACAAAAGAGCAATAATATAAGTGCTGTGAGAAGTCCCGGTTAGTCTAAAGCAGTACATGTAGCCAGTTTATTATTATTATTTATAATAAATAAAAATAAAACAAGTTGAAAGAACAGAATAATAACAGACAATGCTAGTGTTAGAGGGTCAGTTTTCTTTTTTAAGAGCTCATGAGGTAATGATACTCTTCAGAGAAAATGGAAAACGTCTAGGTTTCTGTTTTCACCCTCCTACAACAAACACCATAATTAATTAATACCATTAAGTATAGTTGGTGTAAAATATCTTAACTCATATGCGCTGTTAAAGCGGATCCACCCCCCCCCCCCAAATTAATGCAATTTTAAAGATGTTACAGTATTGTAGCATGCATACACATTGAACAGACATTTAAAAGATGCTTCAGAAGTCAACATATTTTTGTCATATCACTGGCGTACAGCCACTGATTTTTAAGTTTCAGTCTGTTTACTCAAAGCTAGTTTTAGTAGGATTGAAAAATTGTTCTATTTTTTATTTTTATGGTTTACGGTGCTCTGACCATTGTTCCCCCAGAAAACAGTATTTAAATGCTCTTCAAGTCTTACCTGATTTATTACCTGATTATTGTTATTCAGCTCGAAACATAGGCTTCCATTCAACCAGTGAAGTCCGATTCGTGAGCGAGTCACTCTTATGATTAGTCTTTTTTATTGAATCAACTACACACAGGGTGACCAGTGAAGTCCAACTCTCGCACAAATTATTTTTATGAACCTCTTAAAGGCGAAGGTATACTTCAGTTTTTACGCATATGCGAGGATCTGCGTACAGTGAGCGTGATGCAAATTTCGTCACCAGAATAGTTCACGCACCATCCTATTTTTGTAAAAGCCAATTTATACTTCTGCGTCGAGTGAATGCTGTAGCCTATGCCATTGTGCACATTTATACTTCTGCGTTCTGTCTGCGTTGCTCTGCAATTACACCACTGAAACATTTACAATTACATTTACATTTAATCATTTAGCTGATGCGTTTATCCAAAGCGACTTACAAATGAAGACAACAGAAGCAATCAAACCAACAAAAGAGCAATAATATAAGTGCTGTGAGAAGTCCCGGTTAGTCTAAAGCAGTACATGTAGCCAGTTTATTATTATTATTTATAATAAATAAAAATAAAACAAGTTGAAAGAACAGAATAATAACAGACAATGCTAGTGTTAGAGGGTCAGTTTTCTTTTTTAAGAGCTCATGAGGTAATGATACTCTTCAGAGAAAATGGAAAACGTCTAGGTTTCTGTTTTCACCCTCCTACAACAAACACCATAATTAATTAATACCATTAAGTATAGTTGGTGTAAAATATCTTAACTCATATGCGCTGTTTGTTTACATGGAAGAAAACTTTTCCAAGGATAATTCATAATTATAACAGTGGTTAAGCATATGTTTTTTTGTTTATTAGGTTCAGGATGTACACTCAGGATGTTTGTTATTTCCCCACAGCCCAGATGATAACATGCTTTATTTTTTTTTTTAGTATTTAGTAAAGTTATACTAACTTTCATTCATGGAGATAACATGGTCAATGTGCTAGACTGCTGCCATAAAATAAAATAACATGAAATTACAACTACAGCCACTAGATGGCTGAAATTATCACTAAATGGCTCATTAGATTGATGTTGATGTTGAGACATTTAACAATAAAAAATAAAAATAAAAAGTTAGTCAAAGTTTAACTTTTTTGTACTAACGTTTTTGCAATTATGTTACAATATGACTGTAAAACTTGGTGTTATTTGCTTTGTGTGCGTGTTTGCATTTGTTCTCCATTGTAGATGTTATGATGACACTTCTTCATTTCTGTGTTCCCCATTATAGCCGTCTCTCTCTCTCTCTCTCTCTGCTTTGTGGTTGATTTAACGACTTTATCTGACAAATTGAAGAAGACAAAAAAAAAAACAATGATTTTGTCTTCTATTCATTTCCTTTGCGGGTTCTGAGGAGACACCAAACTGTCACGGATCTGGTCCGTGGTCCGATCGCCTTCTGATTATATTGACTCTCACATTACACAGACTGTCAAATGTGAAGTGAAGTATGGTGTCATACTCAGAATGTGTGCTCTGCATTTAACCCATCCAAATGCATACACACAGTAGTGAACACACACACACACACACACACACTGCTGCGGCGCCTGGGGATCAGTTGAGGGTTCGGTGTCTTGCTCAAGGGTCTCACCTCAGTCGTATTGAAGATGGCGAGAGCGCTGGTTATTCACTCCCCCCACCAACAATTCCTGCCAAACCTGAGACTCGAACCCGCAACCTTTGGATTACAAGTCAGACTCTCTATCCATTAGGTCACTCCGGACTAAATTTCGCAAGTTCCATTTCACTTATTACGTTTTCACCTGAAGCCAATTACACATACTATACAAATCAGTCTCAAACCACAATTCAAAGCCGAGTATTGTTTAGTGTTTATCACTCTCCAAGTGATAGCTACATTACGGAGCCATTCCAAGTTTTCTGAATTAAAGTCTAGTTTATCCTGTTTATTGCCTGAATCATTCGTGTCTTGATCCTAGCCAGTGTATCTTGTTTCTGTGTCTTCTCTGCCTGCCTTGGATTTTAGCCCGTCTTGGATTATCTCTTTGTCTTGCTGTTTTGGACTATGTTTGCACCTTGCCTGAAATATAGCCTGTCTGTTGGATTACAGGTTTGCTTCACTCTCTGGATTATGTTCACCATTATTTGACCCACGCCTGTCTCTGGATTACTCTTTTGTCTTGCCTGTGCTATACCTGTGTTGTTGTCGTCTGACCCTTTGCCTGTTTTGACCACGTCTGGGAATAAAAGCCTTGCATATAGATCATCACGTTAACTCTGTTCATTCCGTAACACTAACATCCTGAGTGTGAGTGTGTATATATGTAGAGCTAGCAAGTTCAACAAAGTAATGCATCGCATGCCATTTATATGAGGGTGTCAGGAACTGCAGTTTCCCTTTCAAGGGAACTTTGAACTGTGTCCTCTAGGGCTTGCTATGGGGGAACGCCTTGTCGTGACCCGTGTCTGAAGTATACATTGAAAAAACACCAACAACACGTTGGCCAGCGTCAGCCCATGACATCACTACCGGTGCGATTATAGTATAAATAGGCGCCTGTCTTGCCTGTGCTATACCTGTGTTGTTGTCGTCTGACCCTTTGCCTGTTTTGACCACGTCTGGGAATAAAAGCCTTGCATATAGATCATCACGTTAACTCTGTTCATTCCGTAACACTAACATCCTGAGTGTGAGTGTGTATATATGTAGAGCTAGCAAGTTCAACAAAGTAATGCATCGCATGCCATTTATATGAGGGTGTCAGGAACTGCAGTTTCCCTTTCAAGGGAACTTTGAACTGTGTCCTCTAGGGCTTGCTATGGGGGAACGCCTTGTCGTGACCCGTGTCTGAAGTATACATTGAAAAAACACCAACAACACGTTGGCCAGCGTCAGCCCATGACATCACTACCGGTGCGATTATAGTATAAATAGGCGCCGGGAGAACATGTCATTCTCTTCATCGTCTTCACTGACAGTTTTGTTTGAAGCGTGCATTTCCGTGGTAAGAGCGATCTATATTCCTATCGTTATGACGAGCACTAGCAAAGCATTTAGAGGGTGTGTGCATCCGCGTCGTCGTTATTTGACACCTGATGACACAAACGATCTCTGCATTGTTTGTTTTGGGCAAAGAGCACGCACGCAATGTCCTTGAGGGGGCAATCCACGTTCATTGTGAGCGTATTTTAATAAAAAGCTCCACTCTCGTTTGTCTCTCTTTTCGAGGAAAGAGGGGCAGCCATCTGCTTATCGCGGCTCAGGACCCACCGCTGCTGAGGCACGGAGGAGGATGGGCTTGCGGGATCACAGGTGGATCCGGCTGATGAGTTAAAAAAGGGGTTTTCCCTCTTGCGCTTGTCGGCTGTGGACGAGAGTAAGCTGCTGGAGGATGATGTTATTTCTTTAACATCATTTGATCTGGGGGCCGGTGCTCTGCTGGGTCCGGCCCGGTAAGAGCAAAAGATGTCTGAGGATGGTGAAGAAGCTGAGGCTAAGCCTTCCCAATCCTCCTGCTCTGCGTATGGTGAGTTTTGAGTGTTATATTTCTTACCGATGCGCCGGTTTCGCCTTCCGAATATTTTTGGTTACCTCCGTTGAGACGGTGGTCGAGAAGTTCAGGGAGGCAAAGGCTCACTCAGTGGCCTTCAGTCCTTCATTTCACGATGGTCCAGCTCTAAGCCCGAACAGCATAGGGGTCCTGGTCCGTCTCGGTCTGAGGATCAGAGACGGCCACAGAAGGCTAGTGTCGCGGCTCATGCTCCTCCCCCGCCTGCGGGTAGGGTTAGAAGGAATCGCGGATCAAAGGGAGGTAGGCAAGACCTAGGGATGTGATCCAGACAAGGCATCGGCACTTTCGTCCGGATCAGAGTGATACTTGAGTATTTACTCGTTTCCTTCGGGAGTCTTACATCTGCCTTTAGCTCCTAATTCCCCTATAACCACCAGCTCTCCACCTGACCGAGGTTAGGTATGAATTTTCCTGCATTTCCGTGTCCTATGCTGGACTTATATGTTTGATTGGTTCTATGGCTTCATAGTGACCACCTTGCTGATGGTCTGGCTTCTTTGAGTCGCCTCTTGAACGGGGCTCTGGGGAACCATGGTGGGTGAGTAGGATCCATTCTATATATACAGTGGGTGCGGAAAGTATTCAGACCCCCTTACTCATGGCTTTATTAGATCAAAAGGGTGCTTCTACTAAATACTGAGCAAAGGGTCTGAATACTTAGGACCATGTGATATTTCAGTTTTTCTTTTTTAATAAATCTGCAAAAATGTCAACAATTCTGTGTTTTTCTGTCAATATGGGGTGCTGTGTGTACATTGAGGAAAAAAAAAACCAAATGATTTTAGCAAATGGCTGCAATATAATAGAGTGAAAAATGTAAAGGGGTCTGAATACTTTCCGTACCCACTGTGTATATTATATATATATACACACACACACATACACACATGATTTTAATGTGCTGGTGGTTATGCGTGTATAATCCTTCTGTGAGATTTCTTTGCAGCATTTTCCGGGACCTGTGTGTTTGTCCTTTTTAAGGTGGGTCCTCTGTGAGCCCCCCCTTTGCTGGATTGCAGGTCAGAGGCTTCTGCGGGAGCCTTCTTGATCATCAGGCCCCAGGCACAACACTGCAAAAAAATTCCTGGATGTCCGGGCTCCAGGATATCCCCTCTTGCTGAGGCATTGAGCGGGAATTATAGGTGGCATTTGCGAGAACCTTCTTGTGTAATGCTGTCTCAGGCAGTGCTCCCCTCGCCTTAGAGGGTCGTATTTGAGCATGCCTCTCCCGTTTGGCCCAGTACCTCCGGGTATCTGTGATCAGATGCCTGGAAATTTAAATCCATGCTATGGTAAGTGCACACGCTAAGCTCTGTGCACTTTCTGAAACCCACATAGTGGTAAGTGCGCACGTTGAACACTTTGCGTACTTTCTAAAATCCACATAAGTGGTAAGTGTGTACACTACATTTTGGCACTTTCTGAAATCCTGTACGGTAAGGGTTACGCATTATAGCTTCATTCCCGTTCTCGGAGTTGGTTAGACCCCGGCACCTTGGCCTCCACTCAACCAGTGTGTCTCTATTTTTGACACACTTGGAAGTATCGCTCCCCTCACCATTGAGGGTTACTATGAGCATTCTGCTTCCTATCGAGCGCCCGGGTTCGCTCCATGGACTGTTCTCGTGGTACTAGAAGCAGTGCTCCCCTTTACCAAAGGGTTGCCTATGAGCACGCTATTCTTTCTGAGTTCGGAGTTCTCCTCCCCCGTGAGAGTTGAGTTCTCGGTTTTCCCAGAGCACCTGGAACCAGTGCTCTGCTGATCAGGTGAACCCAGCATCAGGTGAACTAAGCCCTTCCAAATCCGCCTCTCTGATGCGCTGAGTTTTTGGCTAGCTTGCAGTACACTTACCTCTGATTCTAACGATCATGCTGGGTGAGCCCCCTCTCTCGTTGAGAGCTGGGTCTGTGTTCCCTCAGCTAGGTAGCTTCACTGCTGGCAGTTCCAGTATTGGAACATGCTGTAGGTCCGAGCCTCCCTCTCGTTTTAGAGCTGGGTGTGTTGCTCCCTCAGCTAAGTAAATTATTTACTGCATGTTCCAGCATTGGTCAAGCTCCCCTCTCGCGCGGTTGCTTCAAGCCCCGTTCACCTTGGGCACCACTCCACTTAGGTATCCTAGGATACCTACTTTAACAGGGTGTGGCCACTAGAGGTCTGTTGAGACAGTTCCTTTCAGAGCTTATGCAAGAGCAAGCGGTAGCCCTTGTGTGGCAGGTCAAGACTTAGTGTGATACTAGGTTCTTGGTCGTATCCCCTTAAAGGAATCCATTATGATTCCAAGCCTTGAGCTCTACCCCGGGGCCAGGAGTCTGGCCCTAACAGGCAAGTTGGGTATGTAGCCTAGGCCTTTGGCCATAGGGGATAAAGTCCCGGACAGCCGTCTGACGTCTCTGGGGCAACTCACCATGAAAATGGTAAAGTTGGTACTTAGTGCTCGTCATGGTTCTGGCCCGCACTCCCCTCAGCATGGCAGCGTTGGTATATTGTTCCCCATAGCGACCCCTAGAGGACACAGTTCGAAGTCCCCTTGAAAGGGAACGTCTCAGGTTACTTATGTAACCATGGTTCCCTGAGTAAGGAATGAGACACTGCGTCCTCTAGGCTTCCTGCCATGCTTCGAACGCAAGCTTCAGACGAAGAAGTGAATGACATGTTCTCCCGGCACCCATTTATACTATAATCGCACCGGTAGTGATGTCATGGGCTGTCGCTGACCAACGTGTTGTTGGTGTTTTTTTTCAATATATGCTTCAGACACGGGTCATGACAAGGCGTTCCCCCATAGCGACCCCTAGAGGACTCAGTGTCTCCTTCCCTACTCAGGGAACCATGGTTACATAAGTAACCTGGGACGTTAGTTTTCCTTATGGACTTTGTTGGTTTTGTTTTATTTCCCGTTGTATTTGTTCTAGTTTCCCGCTCTCTTTAGTTACCATGACAATTAATTTGATCATCACATGTTCGTCGTTTAGTTCGTTGTCTGTGTATTGCGTCTTAAGTTTGTTTGTTTCCTCAGTTCATTCTCAATTGTTTGTGTTAAAGTGCACACTGTTATGACTTGGATACCCTGTGCTTATTCTTTTATCGAAAACAATCATGTTGGAACCTATTGATTCTTCATCTTTGGAACCTTAAGACTGTGACAGAGAGGAACTATTTTTTTTCTCCACCATGTCGCAGCAATTCTAAAATGACCCAGAACAGCATATAGATTGCACATGGTCATTAATTATAGTATACATTTTTGCAACAAATTACAACTTTATTTATTTAAAATTTAACTTTAAAATCACAAACTGTAGAAATGACAGTGTTTTAGCAGCATGAGGAACTACACAGACAAATTATGCTGGGTGAAGGGGAATGACAGCAAAATAGACAAATTATCAGCAAAGAGACAAATGTGGGATCCTGGTGTAATTTATGTAGACATATAAACAATAACAAAATTCACATTTATGTAATAATCAAATGTACTGCAGTGTGGCACTGTACCTTGAGTGAGTCCAGCATGGATGAGGGACATCAGCACTAAAAGCAGATGAAACAGATATGCAGCATTTCCATTCATTCAACACAATGCAAATCACTGAAACATGTCTAGAGTTTCAACTTAAAGTGTTTTTCTTTGTTTTAAAGCTCATCAATGAGAACCGATGGTGGATATTCTCCATCGTTTAACATCAACACACACAATGACGTCACAGGACTTGTTAACTGATATGAGGGTTGATTCACTGAGTCACTGCTGCCCAGAAAATCACTTTAAAGGGGTCACATGATGCTGCTAAAAAGAACATTGTGTATTTAGTGTAATGAAATGTGTTTGTGGTTTAAGGTTAAAAAAACACATTGTTTTCCACATACTGTACATTATTGTTTCTCCTCTATGCCCCGCCTTTCTGAAACACGTTGATTTTTACAAAGCTCATCGGTCTAAAAAGTGAGGTGTGCTGTGATTGGCCAGCTATCCAGTGCGTTGTGATTGGACGAATACCTCAAGCGTGTGACGGAAATGTTACACCCCTGTCATACGGTGATGATGCCCTGTCAGGCCGGAGCGATGATTCAAAAACATGAAAACCAATTATAAACAAGGCATTTGTTGCATCCAGTAAGGACATAATTATGGATTATAATGACTTATACGGTCCGTTTACGCATTGCGCCGCGTAAACATAAAACCATGTCTGCATTTGTGATCGGAGAAATGACAAACAACAAGTGCTACTCTACACTGCCCAAAAAAAACTTGCTTTAAATATATAAAATATAAAAACTCTTTAAATATAAAAAAAAAACGTACTTACAGTCTTTGAGTCAGAACAGCCGGCATTGTTGTCTACACTACCAGGATCAGGAAACAGTCCTCCATAAAATGTGCTGCACACATCTGAATATTTGGGTTGAAGTGTTCTGGAACCATGTTGTAAATACAACTTAACCACTGATTTCTAGTCGTGTCCATTTTTGGAAGGCCAAACAAAGTAATTTTGCTTTCACAACAAAACACAGCGCCTTCACGACATTGCGGCGGCGGCAGCAACAATACTACAGCGAGAATCAAAGTTACGCCTTCTTTCTTTGCGTGAACATTTGGGCGGGTTATGCAAATATTCCCACATAGTGAGGTAGATATGTGGGGGCGTGTTAGAACGAGTCGTTTTAGGTAGGCGTGGCTGACTCTGAACTTTTATAAAGAATATCTCTTTGGATTTGAGATTTTAGTCTTTGCAACTTTACAGATCTTCTTTATGCACCAAGAGCTTGTAACATTCCAAAGAGAAAGGACAAATTTAAATCGCATCATATGACCCCTTTAAACCACTGAGGTTCACAATATACAACACATTAAGATATTCTCATCAATCAATTTGACATCAGACTGTGAAGTTCTGTCTCTTGCTTGTTTTGAATTTTCTTTAGTATTCTTTATAAATGAACAACATCTTAAACTCAAATGGATACCTGGACAAGTTTCAATCTGGTTTCCAACCACATCACAGCACAGAGACAGCGCTCATCAAGATAATAAACTATATTTGATTAAACACTGATTCTGGCAAAATATCAGTGCTGTTACTACTAGATCTCAGCGCTGCATTTGACACTGTTGATCATGACATACATTTAGAGAGACCGGAAAACTGGGTTAGGCTTTCTAGGATGGTCCTCAAATGGTTCAGGTCATACTTAGAAGGGAGAGGTTATTATGCGAGTAAAGGTGACCATAAGTCTAAGTGGATGTCCATGACATGAGGAGTCACTCAAGGCTCAATTCTCGGGCCACTCTCATGCCGAGTTCACACGGCACAATTTTCAAAGATGTCGCATCGCTGTTGGTTTCACACTGAACGACTATCTGGGGTAGCATTCAGTTGTTGCTGTGTTCACACTGCACGATGGAACGACAGGAGGTTAAACACTGCATAACTTTACAATAGGAAGAATCGCCGACAGCTCTGTCTGGTGCAGGGTTGCCAGGTTTTCACTACAAAACCCACCCAATTACTACTCAAAACTAGCCTGAAAATAGCCCAATTGCTTTCGAAGGGGACGCTAGCGAAAATCGCATTCAGGGGGTAAAATACAAATATTTTTGGCCTCCTTGTAAAATTCACATTCCAGGGCCTAAATATCACATTATTGGGGTCACTTCAACCTGCTGACATGAAAAACAACCGGCGGCAATCGCGAATTTGGCAACACTGGTCCGCAAACTACGTTTCATATAACTTCTCCCCGAACTTCCCGCTGCCCTGTATCTTAGTCTCTCATTGGCTGTAGGTCATCGCCGATGTATTTTTCAGTCAGAACTCATTTCACACAGCGTGATTGTGAATCGCAGTCAGCTCCAGATATTTAGCATACCAAATATTTCACGGGCGTCGCTTGCATGAACGAGCACCGATTTGCCTCCAATTTCGGGCATTTGTCGGAGATTTCGCAAAACCTGTTGGCGAGTGAAAAATCGGGCTAAAATCGTGCACTGTGAACTCGGCATAAATCAGCCTGTGTATGCTTCCACAGAGTCAAATAATGAGAAGAAACCAAATTACCTATCACAGCTATGCAGATGATACTCAGACCTAATCGCCAAACGACTAGTCCCAGACATAAATGTGGTTGATGCAACACTGAAAAAAAACTTAAATACACAGGCCAAACTAGGATAATTGATGAGACACACCTGAACCAAATGATATAATCAACCCAACAAAGGGAAACGTGCAAAAAAGGAAAACAAAGTCGATGTGGGTGTGACTTGTGACACTCAATACATTGAAGATATGCTCACTGAACATAAACCTAACAGACCACTCAGATCATTAGGATCAAGTCAGTTAAAAATAGCAAGGGTTCACTCAAAACAAAGAACGTCTGCTTTTAGCTATTATGCCATCTGCAGTTGGAACCAGCTTCCAGAAAAGATCAGAGGCCCATTTCAGAAAGGTCAAGTGAAAACTCTGACTATGTTATCCCTGAAATGAGGAAAATTAGCAAAATAAGGAAAATACACTTAAAAGACTAAATACTGCATGTCATTTTTCTTGGAAAATACATCTTGATTTAATAATCTTTAGATATTTTGACTGGAATCAACAAGACAATACTAAATAAGAACAAAAAAAAAAGACAGTGCAGGTACATTCATTCATTGCACACATTTTCATCATGTAGACACTGTGAAAGTGACAAAAATGGCATGTTCTCTTATACAGAATCCTGTTGATGAAGAGGCTACATTAATACGTAGGGAGTTACATTTACATCGGGAGATGAGCATTTAGATTTATTTTTGCTATATCCACATATTTATTTGAGCGGTACTATTTTTAAATGGCAGTTTTCTATATAACATCAGGGATGCAGAGCATATTAGTAAGGCTGCTGTATGCAGTAATGATGGGAAGTTCGGATCATTTTACTGACTCTGACCTTTGAATCTCATTCAGCACAATGAACAAATCCTTTTTCAAATCATTTCGTTCATTTCAGCAGAATGTAATTAAAATGTTACGTGTTAATATCCAAATTCCCCAACGCATCTATTTACTCAAACGTTGATCACATTATATAAACTATGGCCACGTACACACTGCTGCTAAATTTGGTTGTCTGTTAACCTTTTCCTCCTTAATTGCATTCTGTACAGACATAATTCAGTAAAATACTGGAGTGACAACCACATTCGACAACCGCATTAACTCCCGAAAAATAGAGGTAGTGACAACAGCATTTACAGAAATCCTATGCAGTGTGTACGGAACCGAACTGAACAACTAGTTGTCCATGATGATGTCACGAGAAGCACGCCAATGTGCGTGTATTATCAGGCATGAAGTGTTTACCTCATATCTGACAGGATGGCAGAGAGAGGTGTATTGTGGTCCGAGTTGCGGTCCAGTCTGTTCAATAACAACAGTTTAAAGAACAAAACTAAATTACGACGCCTTTGTCTTTGCAGTCTAATGTTTGTTTTGTCAACAGCAGCTAACAAAAAACTAGCTAATCTGCAGGCCTCCATTCTCTCTGCGACGCCACAACGTTGCTATGGTTACCACGCAGCCATTCATGGCAGTTTCGTGAGTGAGTCGTGTTCTGTACACAGATGGAACGATAATTCACGGGACTCACTCCCGCATTTAAATGCGGTTGTCACTCCTGAAACATGCATTGTGTACGTGGCCTATAATGCAAACAAGACCAAATTATAAGAAACAGAAATTATTAATTAATTGCTTCGCTGGCTGTGTAGTCTGTCAGTTCACCTCACCTCCCAAGTCTTTGGGTCATTCGTTCTTATGTCACGTCACATCCCCGTAAGGTAAAGCTATCCAGTCTTTACATGAAAGAGAAATTATTAGTTCATCTCCTGAGTCTTCAGGCTCGAGTCGTTCATTCATCACGTGACAGCCCCATAGACTAGAGAGGCTATGCGGTCTGTACCGGAGAGAGAACTGATTAGTTAATCTCCCGAGTCTTCTGGTCTGAGTCGTTCGTTCATCACGTTACAGCCCCATATAGGTATAAGGCTATGCAGTCTGTACCAGAAAGAGAATTGATAGCACATGTACATCACAGAGACTTCTATTTGACGTCTGCAAGATGTATTTTTTAGAGTGTTTGCTCATCTGCAATACGTCTATAGGACGTTTCGTGTCAGATGTCAAATAGACATTTAGAAAATGTATTTTAAGATGTTTATGATTTAGAATGTATGAACAAATTACATCTTAAAGACGTCTATCAGATGTTTGTACACATCATCTTTAACAGACATCTTGCAGACATTCGTGTGCTATCTGTTCTTCATTATTTTGGGAGCCTTCTTGCTGTTGGCTAAGTAGAAGTAGGTCAAATGTTAATTTCATAACACTAATTATGAAATGCAACCATTTGGATTAGAGAACATTTACTTATGCGAAAAGAGCTTCATGTGGAAAAAGCTGCTGCACATTGAAAATATTATTAGTTCAATAATTTACAGTTCTGCCAATTTTTAACTTTGATATTATAACAGTGATTAAGAATTAAAGTTACGTATTGACTCGGAAGTATGCGGAGTGTGGACATCTTTTTTTTGGGTGCTGTTGCCATGGTGAATCATAATTTCGGAGCTCCATTGATCATGGCTTCTCATAGTCATGGCACATGCACTAAACTCAGGCTGCGTTCCCACCCATTTTGTTATGCCCTTCACTCGCTAACTTCCCTTTCTCACATTTACTCGGATGTATGTCATTGATTACGTTGCATGAGTACCAACTACTGGTGGAACCCTTGAAATGGGTTGAATTGACCTTAATGTATATCGATCACTCCTCTCTTCATTCTCTGCTAATGCCTCCACTGCTAAAAGGACATAGTATCACAGCATTCGCCTAACTCTCGTATGCTCTTTAAAACATTTACCTCCCTCCTTTGTCCTCCTCCTCCCCCTCCTTCATCAACTCTAACAGCTGACGACTTTGCCACATTCTTCATAAATAAAATTACAAACCTCAGTGCACAATTTGCCACACCACAAACTGTCAA
>NW_015506093.1:66592-66795 GCF_001515645.1 Sinocyclocheilus grahami | reverse complement strand
ACTGCTTGTGGTTTCAACAAACCCATCACTTTATCAAAATTTCACCATCCAGTTAGGCTCATCAACCATAACTCCTTCAAAAAAAAAACAGCTAGAAACCTTGGAGTTGTGATTGATGATAAGCTGAATTTCTTAGATCACATTGCTAAAACTGCCCGGTCCTGCAGATTTGCTTTAAACAACATTAGGAAGATCAGGCCCTT
>NW_015506093.1:46614-54026 GCF_001515645.1 Sinocyclocheilus grahami | reverse complement strand
TGTGTGTGTTTGTTTGTATGTATGTATGTATGTATGTATGTGTGTGTGTATATGTGCATATGTATTGTATATGTGTGTATATGTGTATATATATACACCTTGCTACGTGTACTGTGTTATGCTAACCGAGACTTATCATTTGCACTTATATATTGTTGCTCTTTTGTCAGTTTTTACTGCTTTTATTGTCCTCATTTGTAAGTTGCTTTGGATAAAAGCGTCTGCTAAATGACTAAATAAAAATAAATAAATAAAATAAAATTGGAATGCAGGGCTCTGAACCAGTTCAAGGAACGAAAATGAAAACAAGAAACAAACGAAATTTTGAAAGGAACAGAATCAGAAAAAGAAATTAAATTACATTTTACAGTTCTGAACAGAATCAAAAATTTGAAATGGCCAGTAACAGTTAATAATGTTTTTTATTGTTCCATTTAATATTTGAAATTTGCTGTCAACCAATCAGGAATTCAGATATGCAAATGTGACACTGACACATCCAACGTGTGAAATGCCCACGCTCAGCTGTAAATTCATTATAGGTAAGTCGCAATGGCAATGCATTAGAGTTTATCCGAGGATAGTGTAAGAGAGATTCAACAGATCACGCGCACCTGCAGTGCTTGTGAATGGAGAAAACAGAATAAAACTATAGGCTTACATAAAAACGAATAGCCTATATTGGCCTACATGAAATGTATTTCACTTAAATCATTGATAGATTAACAAAACGAAAGAAAGAAAAGTTTAGGTTTATTGTGACGCGATCCAAAGTACACGGAAAGGAAAACGAGACAGCGGAAAATAGTTTTCTTTATTTTGCAAAAGCTTTACATTTTTATTTATTTTGCAAATCTTTACACTTTTGAATGATGTTTTGCTTCTATCTGTAAAACCAACCAGCGTTGATATGACTTTATCACGCTGGCTTCACACGCACACAGACACAACATATTTTGCTACATTGCAGCCTGTTCATTATCAAAATAAAATACAGTTAAAGAAACATAAAAAGTTGCACTGCTCCATTGTACAATATGTTGCGTTCAGGGTGACCACCGCCTCACTGTGCTGATATAGCCAATGTGAAGGATGATGTCGATGCGAGTGAAGTACAAAGCCTATTACATAATAAATATTAACGTGGATGACATAAGGGAGTCTGTAATTATTAAGTAAAATCCAGCATAGTGCTTCTAAAAGAGAGTTGAATATTTTGGGGCTACTTCTTCAGCCAAACGTGAGGTGTACTGCGAAGTAGTAGGCTCCTTTCCAGGAAACTCCGAAAAGGTGCTAGAAATCTGGATGAATGGGCAAGACCTTGAAGGTGCTGGAGATGTCTGCTTTGGCTAGTCAAGCACCGTGGCCTGCCAGGCGGATGAGTTTGATAGCATGGTTGAATGTAGGGTATTGCATGGAAAAATCTGGAGCTGGGATGATGCTGTTAATGCTTGGAGTGTGAGTGCCATGGGGAGAAGATAAGTCAATAATTAGTCGCTTTTTCCCAGAGTATTTGCGGGTGGCATTTCCTATGGGGCTGATGTGTGAGACAGGGAATTGTGGTTTATTAAAGGGGCCTGTCATGAATCCTTTTTTAATCTCTTCTGCTAATAGCATATCAACTATGTTGGGTTCTGACATGACGGACTGGAGTTTGTGCGATGTGTGGGAGGTGTCGGGAATTATGTGTATGCCTGAGTGGAAACCATTTGTGAATCCATTGATTAAGAAGTGTACGGCTTTGTTATTCATTCTGCTGGTGTTGTAGGGTTGTGGGGGCAGGACTTTCTTGTGTGGGCTCCACCACAGAAGGAGCAGGAATGTAGAAGCCTGCAGTTGTAAAGGGTGCAGCTTAAATGGTTGAAATTATTGCACACCATACTGCCTCCCTGGTACAATATTTGACGGCCTCTTTTATCAATGCCTTTGAAAGATGGAATGTTTCCTGAGGGGCCTGCTGGCTTTGGGATAATGGGAGGAGGGGTGCTCCTGCAGATAAGCGGTTGAATAACAATGTCTTGCAAGAGGAAGTTGGTTGGGTTTGGAGGGGGGAAATAATAGAGCAAGCTGATGCTGGATAAGAGGGGGCTTCGCAAAGTTAGCACGAAATAGAAGACTGAGCTGCGAAAACTCGGCAGTAGAGAAAGTATGTTCCCCAGTATGTATAAATAGAGCCCCAGTATGTTCCTTGGTTGAACTGATGTAGGCGTCCTGCTGCTTGGGTAGCAAACAGAATGTGATAATTGTAAAAGGTAGTCCCGCAGAAGCAGACTGCCATGTCGAGGATAATGGAGAGGTAGTCGTCAAATTCGGCTCTACGTTCTGGATATAGAGAACATATGAAATGGCGGAAGATAGAGAAAGCGAGAGCAAATTCGGTAGGAGTGATATTTTTTGAACATGAGGGAACAGGATGGCTTAGCTTCATGGGACCTAGGCTAGACAGCACTTCTCTTGGCTGGATGGTGGGAATGAGGGATGGCTGAAGAAGCTGAGCTAAATCGATGTGATTACCGGCTAAGATTTGCACATGCAGGGTTGCGGAGACAGGAGAAGGACGATGAGCTGCTGAAGCTGGCCAAATAGGTGTCGCGGCTGTGGCTAAAGAAAAAGGGGTATTGCTGAATGGCATGATGTGTGGATGTTGGGGACGGGAGGGGGCAAAGGAGAGACCAGTTGGAAGAAGAGTTGGAGGTTGAGGAAATCCAGGTTGGCCAGCATGGAGTAGAGCCTCTTGAGGCACTGGCTGGGGTATCTGGACTGGAGGGATAGTGGCAGGAGTATAGGAAAAAATAGGAGCCACATTACTGTGTACGGCTGAAGGAAGGGTAGAGGAATGGATGATCGGATGAAAGGATGAATGTGAATGGGGATTTTGATTAATTTGTGAACACAGAGACGAGAAGAAAGATGACATGATTTGAGTGCAATCGGTTGAAGCAGCTGTAGGTGTAGTTATGGCTTGTCCCCCGCTAGGGGGAGCTGGCACTGCTGTCTGGAGCTGCGGTGGAGGGAAGTGCCGCCTGACGTCACGGGTGACAGAAGGTGGCCGGCTTGTAGATGCCGGAAGTGTTGACGGATGTGCTTGAGTTGATGTATAAGTTTTGGTGGATTCTAAGTAAAGGTGGTATAGTCTTGCTTTATTATCTGAGCGATTGAAGTGGATGCCTTTACCTTTAAGTGTGCGATGAAGGCAAGCCACGGTCCAATTCGAGATGGCATTGCCGGCACGTGCTATCGGAAGTTGTTCGCTGGGGTTTTCGGGTCTGTGATGAATAAGGCTGTCTCTGATAGAGGATCTTGATGCTGGAGATGAGGGAGCCTGTGATCATGCTGGAGTTGAAGGATTGCTGTTAGGGGTATTAGAACGAAACTGCTTGCGTTGTCGAGGAATGTGTACGGCTGATCGCAAGTGCTGCGAAGTGCTGCTCGGGTTGGTTTTCTGCAAGCTAGTCCTCGTTTGGGAGGAGTTGGTCTCCAACAGATCGTCATCTGCATCAGGTGAGTTAATCTGTATCTCTGGATCCATGGTTGTTCGAGATAACGAGATGAACAGTGCTAAAGGGTTGGCCAGACATAAGTACATTTTGGGAAGTGAGGTGATTGGATGAGGTGGCTGAGTGAGGCGTGGCCCTGCTCCTGAACCTCAGTTAACTATTTAACTCCCTATATTTTAGCATCTAGATACATCGCGAATATGTAAACATTTGGATTCGTACCAATCGAGGTAAGCATCAGTTTCACCTTAAATTAATTTGTTTTTGTATTGACGTTTTTACAGCCTAAACACATAGCCTTAAAGGCCATTCCACACTGAGCATGATGCAAAAAAGCGAGGCGAATCACCGACGAACAGTGCTTTCACACTAAGTGCGAAACTATTTATGGCCTTCTGCTAATTCACGCCTGCACGCTAGATGGCGCCAACCAGCAATGTATTTTTCCTCAGATATGAATCTCTTATATAGATTTAACATCGTCCACTGCTCAATATACAGCATTAAATTAATATAGCTAAATAAAGTTTGGTTCTACGCCAGAAACACAAACTATCTATAATGCTTACAAGAAAACATAAGTAGAAAGTACAATTAGCATCAAGCCATATTTGAAAATGTATGTAATTATTAATGTATTTGCTTAAAACCCACTTTAAACCATCATCAAGTGCTTGTAATAACTCCTGATTGTGATCTATAGTTGATTTTGATTCTAGGCAGATATGCACTCTTTGTATGTTTAAACATCCTTTATTGTTATAAAAATACCATGAGCTGTATACAAAACAAATACAGAAAATATATTGTCATAATCATGTCTACTTGCTTTCATATTTCATGTGTAGAAAAATGTTTCCCTCAATTATATGAATACGGACGATATAGAGTGAACGCGCTCTGACTTATAACACTCGCGCACATGGTCGAAAACGGACCCTCCAGATCACATAATTCAGTGGATAATTAATAGAAATTATATTAAGAACATGTGAGAATATATCTGTTCTCAGATACCAAAGAGAACAAAAACTTGTCATCCACTCTCTTCTCTCTCGGGATACACTTCTTCTGTGTTACAGTAGTTTAAACTGGTTTTCGAAACAGCGCTACCAATTTTGCCTTTTTGTGCAACAGCAGCTGCTCCGGGGATGTGATGTAATTCTCAAATCTTATTGGACTGAAGAAACTGAAAAGATTTGTCGGACTGGTTTGAAAAAAAAAAAACATTTGCATTTTTGGTGCATGAATGTTCGCGTCTCTATGTGGAAGCATAGTTTTATTCCAGCGCGTCATCGGGTCCGATATTCGTTTTGCTTTTTCGCGCGCAGTGTGGAAAGGCCTTAACTTTAGAGGATTTGTTGTGGAGAGAAGGATACGAATAAATGTGTTTATCATAGATAGCCTATGTATAGGCTGTGTATATATATATACACTGAACAAAATTATAAATGCAACACTTTTGTTTTTGCCCCCATTTTTCATGAGCTGAACTCAAAGATCTAAGACTTTTTCTACGTACACAAAAGGCCTATTTCTCTCAAATATTGTTTACAAATCTGTCTAAATCTGTGTTAGTGAGCACTTCTCCTTTGCCGAGATAATCCATCCACCTCACAGGTGTGGCAAATCAAGATGCTGATTAGACAGCATGATTATTGCACAGGTGTGCCTTTGCTGGCCACAATAAAAGGCCACTCTACAATGTGCAGTTTTATCACACAGATATGCCACAGATGTCGCAAGTTTTGAGGGAGCGTGCAATTGGCATGCTGACTGCAGGAATGTCCACCAGAGCTGTTGCCCGTGAATTGAATGTTCATTTCTCTACCATAAGCCGTCTCCAAAGGCGTTTCAGAGAATTTGGCAGTACATCCAATTGGCCTCACAACCGCAGACCACGTGTAACCACACCAGCCTAGGACCTCCACATCCAGCATCTTCACCTCCAAGATCGTCTGAGACCAGCCACCCGGACAGCTGCTGCAACAATCGGTTTGCATAACCAAAGAATTTCTGCACAAACTGTCAGAAACCGTCTCAGGGAAGCTCATCTGCATGCTCGTCGTCCTCACTGGGGTCTCGATCTGACTGCAGTTCGTCGTCGTAACCGACTTGAGTGGACAAATGCTCACATTCGATGGCGTCTGGCACTCTGGAGAGGTGTTCTCTTCACGGATGAATTCCGTTTTTCACTGTACTGGGCAGATGGCAGACAGCATGTATGGTATTGTGTGGGTGAGTGGTTTGCTGATGTCAACATTGTGGATCGAGTGGCCCATGGTGACGGTGGGGTTATGGTATGGGCAGGTGTATGTTATGGACAACGAACACAGGTGCATTTTATTGATAGCATTTTGAATGCACAGAGATACCGTGATGAGATCCTGAGGCCCATTGTTGTGCCATTCATCCAGGACTATCACCTCATGTTGCAGCATGATAATGCACAGCCCCATGTTGCAAGGATCTGTACACAATTCCTGGAAGCTGAAAACATCCCAGTTCTTGCATGGCCAGCATACTCACCGGACAGGTCACCCATTGAGCATGTTTGGGATGCTCTGGATCGGCGTATATGACAGCGTGTTCCAGTTCCTGCCAATATCCAGCAACTTCGCACAGCCATTGAAGAGAAGTGGACCAACATTCCACAGGCCAGAACCAACAACCTGATCAACTCTATTCAAAGGAGATGTGTTGCACTGCATGAGTCAAATGGTGGTCACACCAGATACTGACTAGTTGTTGGACCACCCCCGGACCCCCAATACAGTAAAACTCACTAATAAATCCACCCTCCGGGATATTGATTAAGATTTCCTTGTCGTGTGATTCTTCACCCCTTTACACTGGTGGAGTATGCTGGCAAATCAGTGAATAATCACCGACAAGCGATTTTCTTCACCTCAACTTTTTCCTTGTTTTTGTCTCCGGGTTCTGTCACAGGCGAGCGCTTCTCCCCCAACATGGACGAAATCCTCCAGCGGCTCACCGAGGTCAGCATCCGCCAGCAACAGATTGTTGAGCACCTCGCCACCCGTCAAGGGGAGACAGAGCAGGAGCTCGCGGCCCATCGTGCTGCCGCCGCTCAACGCGTTCCGCTGCCAGACCCCCGAGTACAAGGTGCCCAATCATGATGGTCCCGAAACCGGACGGCACCCTCCGTTTATGCAATGACTTCCGCCGCCTCAATGAGGTTTCCGAGTTTGACGGATACCCCATGCCTCGGGTGGATGAGCTGTTGGACCGGCTGGGAAGGGCCCGGTATATCTCCACGTTAGACCTCACCAAAGGCTACTGGCAGGTACCCCTCCCTGAGAATGCTAAACCTAAGACTTTTCCTACCCCTAGTGGCCACTGGCAGTACCGGACCCTTCCCGTTGGCCTCCACGGGGCACCTGCCACGTTCCAGCGGATGATGGACATCCTGTTGCAGCCCCATCAGTCCTACACCGCAGCCTATCTGGACGATGTTGTGATCCACTCCGAGGCATGGGAAGACCACCTGGACCGGTTACGGAGGGTGCTCTCGGAGCTCCGGCGGGCGGGACTCACTGCCAACCCTCGGAAATGCCACCTTGCCCTCTCCGAGGAAAAGTACCTGGGGTTCCAGGTGGGACGGGGTCTCATTCGGCCGCAGGAGAAGAAGGTGGAGGCGGTACGCTCCGCTCCGAGACCCGAGACCAAGACCCAGGTACGAGCCTTTTTAGGGTTGGTGGGGTATTATCGCTGCTTCATCCCCAACTTCTCCTCTTTAGCCACCTCCCTGAGAGACTTGACCAGGAAGGGGCAGCCGGAGAATATACAGTGGACACCAGCAGCGGAAGAGGCCTTCCAGAGGGTGAAGGGGGACCTCATCTCGGAGCCCGTCCTCCGAGCCCCGGACTTTAGCTGCCCCTTCCTGCTGCAGAC
>NW_015506093.1:32280-43601 GCF_001515645.1 Sinocyclocheilus grahami | reverse complement strand
CTACCCCTAGTGGCCACTGGCAGTACCGGACCCTTCCCGTTGGCCTCCACGGGGCACCTGCCACGTTCCAGCGGATGATGGACATCCTGTTGCAGCCCCATCAGTCCTACACCGCAGCCTATCTGGACGATGTTGTGATCCACTCCGAGGCATGGGAAGACCACCTGGACCGGTTACGGAGGGTGCTCTCGGAGCTCCGGCGGGCGGGACTCACTGCCAACCCTCGGAAATGCCACCTTGCCCTCTCCGAGGAAAAGTACCTGGGGTTCCAGGTGGGACGGGGTCTCATTCGGCCGCAGGAGAAGAAGGTGGAGGCGGTACGCTCCGCTCCGAGACCCGAGACCAAGACCCAGGTACGAGCCTTTTTAGGGTTGGTGGGGTATTATCGCTGCTTCATCCCCAACTTCTCCTCTTTAGCCACCTCCCTGAGAGACTTGACCAGGAAGGGGCAGCCGGAGAATATACAGTGGACACCAGCAGCGGAAGAGGCCTTCCAGAGGGTGAAGGGGGCCCTCATCTCGGAGCCAGTCCTCCGAGCCCCGGACTTTAGCTGCCCCTTCCTGCTGCAGACTGGGAGCCGTTCTGTCACAGATCCAGGAAGGTGAGGAGCATCCGGTCATTTATATCAGCAGGAAGCTGATACCGGCCGAGAGGAAATACGCTGCGGTGAAGAAAGAGGTCCTGGCCGTCAAGTGGGCAGTCCTGGAGCTGCGCTACTACCTCCTTGGCCGGAAGTTCACCCTGGTCAGACTTGACCAGGAAGGGGCAGCCGGAGAATATACAGTGGACCCCAGCAGCGGAAGAGGCCTTCCAGAGGGTGAAGGGGGCCCTCATCTCGGAGCCAGTCCTCCGAGCCCCGGACTTTAGCTGCCCCTTCCTGCTGCAGACTGGGAGCCGTTCTGTCACAGATCCAGGAAGGTGAGGAGCATCCGGTCATTTATATCAGCAGGAAGCTGATACCGGCCGAGAGGAAATACGCTGCGGTGAAGAAAGAGGTCCTGGCCGTCAAGTGGGCAGTCCTGGAGCTGCGCTACTACCTCCTTGGCCGGAAGTTCACCCTGGTCACGGACCACGCGCCCCTTCAGTGGATGGCCCGCGGCAAGGATACCAATGCCAGGGTGACCCGATGGTTCCTCGCGCTCCAGGACTTCCACTTCGGGGTGCGTCATTGGGCTGGAGCCGCGAACGCCAACGCGGATGGCCTCTCTTGGATCTGGGCAGCTTTCGCATGTCTATCAGGGGTCACTCCCCACCCACCCCCTATCTCTCCCCTACTATGTTATATCATTAACAGGATCAGGACAACGCTTGGCAGGGGGGTGGTGACGAGCATCCCGAAGCTTCATCAGCATCACCCTGGAAACAAGCAAGGAACACCTGGACGTCCTCATCACAGGCTGATCGGTCACAGCTGCAGCTCATCAGGCGGTGGCCACATAAGCCACGCAAGCCCTGCCATCTGGGAGACTTCTCCATGAGACTGAGCACTAACTCGCCCTCTCATTTCTCCCACAGACAGCAGCGTGTGATCGACCAGCCCCACAGGAGCACTGCACGGACCCTCTGCACTGAGAAGACGGAAGAGAAAACTTATGTTTTTTTTTCCCTATCAAAACGCAATTTTATATGAGTAGCATTTTTTTAACAATGCAGCAAACATTTTTAAATATCTTAAAAATACTTTAATATCTTTAAAGCGTTAACATATTTTTAAAATTTTGTTTAGTAGCCTATAATTTGGTAAAAATCTAGAAAAGATGATGCTGTATTGGCTGTGACTAAGCACAGCGGGTTAAGATATTGCTTCCTGTTTTTTTTTTTTTTTCTTTTTAGAAAAGAAAACGCAGTACTTTATTATTATTATTATTATTATTATTATTATTGGCAAAGAAATTTTTTTAAAAATAACGTTATTAACCGTTATTTTTTCTAGGCAAACTGTTTTAGGCACGATAACAATACAGAGGAGTGCAGGAACAGAAACGTTAAAATATTGATTCTGCTCGGAGTGAACCGATTGGATTTGTTTTTTGTTTGTTTGTTTTCAAGCCCTGGTACTAAGCCTTTGATCACTTAGAATCCACTATGGAGTTGGTTTATTATTTAAATTTTTCCCCTTGTGAATTTGTTTGGTGCAGCATTCGATATGTATATAGGTCTGCTTGAGTAAAAAAATCCAGACACACGAAACCACTGAAACCGATTCAAAACGATTGTAGTATACATGCCAGACCAGTATGTCTCGCTATAATTCTGCCACAGAGATACACTAAAAATGGAGAAGAAGTCTTGGAGCATGCGCATAAACATTGCATGCTGTATACATACATATTTGTTTTAGTAATTTTTTATTTTTCTTTAGTAAAGCTAATAGTCTCAGTAACTTCTGCAGCATGAACACAAGCATGTAGTCCGCCATTGTTGTTGTTGTTGTTGCTGTTACGTAACGTAGCGGTGTCTGACTCATGTCGGGATGTGGGGTGATGACATCGTCGTTTCACAAAATATACGGATTGGCTGTACACACGACAATGCAAGGGTGTTGTTTTCAGATTTATCCACTCTCGGACCTGGTTAAAAAAAATAGCGGTTTCAGGCTCCCAAAACGCCAGATCTGTCTGGACGAAATGCCGATACGATACAAATTCTTTACATATACCGCTAAATGCATCTCTGGGTGGACGGGGCCTCAAAGTTGGTTGAACCTCCTTATTGTAACGGCCCCAGATGTGCTAAAACAGTAGCCACATTTAAATCTAGACTCAAAACATTTACTGAATGAACTCTGTGCTATGTCCCAGTGATTGCACTGTATTTTAAATATATACTATTTTTTATTCTTACCTGTTTTAATTCCTCTTTAAATACATTTGTCTAACCATTTTAAGATTTTTATACTTTGCTTTTATTGTTTTGATTATTTTAATTCCTTTTTATGTAAAGCACTTTGAATTATGAAATGTGCAATATGATGCAAATAACACTTGCACACTTGCAAACA
The DNA here is from genome assembly GCF_001515645.1 of Sinocyclocheilus grahami. Taxonomy (NCBI): domain Eukaryota; kingdom Metazoa; phylum Chordata; class Actinopteri; order Cypriniformes; family Cyprinidae; genus Sinocyclocheilus; species Sinocyclocheilus grahami. Next base: position 40,600 of record NW_015506093.1, on the reverse strand, counting down.
CACATTTCAAGCAAATATTAAAGAGCTGGCTGTCTGGTGCAGTCCCAACAACCTGGAGCTGAACACACTCAAAACAGTGGAGATGATCGTGGACTTCAGGAGAAACCCCCTGCTCTCCCCCCACTCACCATCATGGACAGCACTGTGTCTGCAGTGGAGTCATTCAGGTTCCTGGGCACCACCATCTCTCAGGACCTGAAGTGGGACAATCAAATTGACTCTATTGTTAAAAAGGGCTAACAGAGATTGTTCTTCCTTCGCCAGCTGAGGAAATTCAACCTGACTCAGGAGCTGCTCAGACAGTTCTACTCAGCCGTCATTGAGTCTGTCCTGTGTTCTTCTATAACTGTTTGGTTTGGCTCAGCTACCAAATCAGACATCAGAAGACTACAATGGACAGTCAGGACTGCTGAGAGGATTATTGGTGCCTCCCTGCCCATCCTCCAAGATCAGTCGTGGCCTAATGGTTAGAGAGTTGGACTTGTAACCCAAAGATTGTGGGTTTGAGTCTCAGGTCCGGCAGGAATTGTTGGTGGGGGGAGTGAATAACCATCACTCTCTTCCACCCTCAATGCCATGACTGAGGTGAGACCCTTAAGCAAGGCACCGAACCCCCAACTGTTCCCCGGGTCCCGCAGCACATGGCTGCCCACTGCTCCAAGTGTGTGTTCACATTGTCACCATACTCAGCCACACCTCACTTTACACTTCCGGAGTGAGGAAAAGGGCTGGTAAAATCACTCCCATGCCCAGCACACTTCCTCTTTGAACTGTTGTCTACAGAGCACTGAGAACCAAAACGGCCAGAAGACCAGTTTTTTTTTCAGGCCATATCCCACCTGAACAACACATAACACACCTCAGGACTGTACATGTGTAAATAACTATTCTAAACTTTCATCTGTAAATAGCAAATATGCACATTCACAGTTCTGTCATCTGACATTTTTTGGGAGCTGGAAGCTCCTGACACCAAGACAAACTCCTTGTGTGGGTAAACATACTTGGCAATAAAACTCTTTCTGATTCTGATATTAACATTAATGTGATAATTGTTTCACACCACAGATTCTTCACTGGAACAGAAGTCCAAACCACATTAGGTGAAAGTGTTGGAGAAACACACAGCCTCACTTCCTGTTTGACGCTGACAACATCGACTTAACCCTCATGTTGTGTTCAGGTCATTTTGAACTGGAGAAAATTTTACTTTTTCCCAAAAATGCAAGTTAGTGTTATGGAATTGGACTAAAACTTACTGACTTTGCTCACATAGGTTTTAACAATAGCAATTCCCTTCACCATCCGCATTTTGATTCCGCAAATCAGTTTGGGCGAATGCAAACAACGTGATTATTGACCATGAGCACAAGAAAAAATTCTAGGCAAGAAAATATGCAATCTAACTGAGGGAAGAAGTCTTTCATTATTGTAAGTTAATGTTAAATAGAGAAATAAAAATACAGATTTTTAAAATTGTAACTTCAAGCATTTATTGAAGCACAAATTCAAGCACCAAAAGCAGCCCACACTCTCTAAGTTCTCTTTAATTAAAAATATGCATTTTCATTCATTCAAAGGCAGTTACAGGCACTATTAAAGCTAATGTAATATAGTTATATTTTATATAGTTTTATGGTTATGTGGCGAGCCTGTGTATAGTTTTACACATCAGCCCAGTCTATTCTGTAACGTTAGTGATACGCAGTCAGGTTTTTTTTACATTAATCTGACAATAAATGTAGCACACCCAGTTTTTCTGATGCACACCCAGAGTCCCTTTTCTGGTTACGTAAGTGGTGGCCATGAAAAGAATGTGAACACTTAGGGTGTTTTCACATGAAGTATATTTTAAATGAACCAAACCCAGTTCAGTTAAAGTGAACCAGAAAGTGAACCAGCGGCGAGTATGTATATTAAGTATATTAAGAAACAATAAAAATGTTGTTCAAAATGAAGACCCAACACACTTTCTGACTGTCAAGCATTAGTGGAACATGTTCAAAATAAAGTTAAAAATAAGTGAAAAAGTGTCTCAGAAAACAGAAGTTAGTTAGTATGGAAAATTCATTTTCAAGAAGAGGGGCAGAAAGAATTAAAAGTGATAGAGTAACTTTGTATTTGGTCACTATTCTCAAACACTCTGAACCTCTGATGGAGAGTCTATTAAAAGATACAATATCGTACAACACCAAACTCATATTAACACAAATACATCTGATTTAACTGAACTATGCAATAAGAACAACAAGTATTTCAGTAAAACCAAGTAAATAAGTAAAAAAGTGTCTCAGAAAACAGAAGTTAGTTAGTATGGAGGACAATTCATTTTCAAGAAGAGGGGCAGAAAGAATTAAAAGTGATAGAGTAACTTTGTATTTGGTCACTATTCTCAAACACTCTGAACCTCTGATGGAGAGTCTATTAAAAGATACAATATCGTACAACACCAAACTCATATTAACACAAATACATCTGATTTAACTGAACTATGCAATAAGAACAACAAGTATTTCAGTAAAACCAAGTAACAGCACATGTCCACAGGGCCTTCATCTTTCACAAGCAGCACAGATAAATGCATGTTCTCTGAAACTCTGTATCTGCTCCACACGTAACATATCATCACATTAATCTGAACAACAAAGAATACGATAAACAGCGAGACTGTGGGTTATAGACCCTCCTACACACAGCACAATCATTATTTGATCTTCAGCTGAATACTGTATTAAAAACAGAAAAACAAAACAGAAGTTAGTGTATAAATAATTAAATACTCACAGAGTATGAGAGGCAGTGGACCGGACCCCATACTGACACATCAATAGACTGTTTTAATAGTGCTGTGTAGCGTCTGGACCACTCCAACACACAATATATATTTTGTTAGCTAGATTTCACAAATACTTTGCATCTTTCACAAGCAGCACAGATAAATGCATGTTCTCTGAAACTCTTCATCACATTAATCTGAACAATAAAGAATACGATAAACAGCAAGACTGTGGATTCATAGACCCTCCTACACAATCATTTATCTTCAGCTGAATACTGTTTTAAAAACAGAAAAACAAAACAGAAGATAGTGTAGAAAATAATTAAATACTCACAGAGTATGAGAGGCAGTGCACTGGACCCCATACTGACACATTGACAGACTGTTTTAACACGGCTGTGTGCACTAAACCAGACATTTCCTGCGTTTCACAATACAAGAAGAGATGAGGGAGGAGGAGACAAAACTCTACACAGAAATGCATGAAGAAATAGCAAGAAAACGAGATCCATTCTAAGATATTTACTCTTTTAGTGCATGCAAGTTGCTAAAGTTGTTTTCTACTTGAAAAGTCTGTTTCACAGAGAATGTCTTCAGTAATTGTTCTCACACTGCACTCTTTTGCTCGTTCACACTGCCAAAGCCTCACAGATTATGGACAGATCAGAGAATACCAAGTAAAATCATGAGCTGACTTCTAATGTAGGCCTGTTCAGGCCCGCTCTTATTTGAGTTATTCTCTCATCAACAATTACAGCGGCTTGATTAATGGCAACTAAACTGCTTTTACACAATGATCGATATAATTAATTATTAATCCAATGTATCTGTTATTTCATTCTGGCATTATCTGAATATTTTAGTTCAATAAAAAACATGATTTCTGTAACATGATCAGATACAAATCTGCTTTGTTGTCACAAAGTATTGTTGCATGAAGGCAAGGCAAGGCTAGGTTTAAAGGGAAAGAGCACTTTTAGATAAACAAGGCAATGATAGATGGCACTGGTGGAGGTAGGAAAACAAAGTTCTTTATGAACCGCAGGATTGCTTGTAATAACGATTTTAATGCAAAAGGAAAGGCAGTAGAGCTGACTATTTCTGTCGTAAGAAAAGTAGTTTAAATGTTTTGCCACTTGCTTGAGCAACTTAATATATAAGTAAATGCAAAAGTAAAAAGCATTGAATAATGTGTTGCTTATATTTATTGTGTTTAAACATGTCTGTGAAAGATTGTATTACTGTGCTGTGTAAAAAAAGAATTGCAATGCTGAAAAAGCATTTTTAGTGACAATGTTTGGGTTTGAAATCAAATTAATGGATAAATGTTGTGTTTGAATAAATGCCTAAAAGTATCACTATAAATAGTTATAAATTATAAAAAGAATGCTTTAAAAAATCTGTATCGGTGATCAGAATCGGCAGACACTGCTTTCTGTGATCGGTGATCGGCCTCAAAAATCCTGATCGGAGCACCCCTAATATCATACAACACCAAACTCATATTAACACAAATACATCTGATTTAACTGAACTACTTGAAATAGGAAGAACAAGTATCACAACAAAAACAAGTAACAGCACATGTCCACAGGGCCTCCATCTTTCACAAGCAGCACAGATAAATGCATGTTCTCTGAAACTCTTCATCACATTAATCTGAACAATAAAGAATACGATAAACAGCAAGACTGTGGATTCATAGACCCTCCTACACAATCATTTATCTTCAGCTGAATACTGTTTTAAAAACAGAAAAACAAAACAGAAGATAGTGTAGAAAATAATTAAATACTCACAGAGTATGAGAGGCAGTGCACTGGACCCCATACTGACACATTGACAGACTGTTTTAACACGGCTGTGTGCACTAAACCAGACATTTCCTGCGTTTCACAATACAAGAAGAGATGAGGGAGGAGGAGACAAAACTCTACACAGAAATGCATGAAGAAATAGCAAGAAAACGATATCCATTCTAAGATATTTACTCTTTTAGTGCATGCAAGTTGTTAAAGTTGTTTTCTACTTGAAAAGTCTGTTTCACAGAGAATGTCTTCAGTAATTGTTCTCACACTGCACTCTTTTGCTCGTTCACACTGCCAAAGCCTCACAGATTATGGACAGATCAGAGAATACCAAGTAAAATCATGAGCTGACTTCTAATGTAGGCCTGTTCAGGCCCGCTCTTATTTGAGTTATTCTCTCATCAACAATTACAGCGGCTTGATTAATGGCAACTAAACTGCTTTTACACAATGATCGATATAATTAATTATTAATCCAATGTATCTGTTATTTCATTCTGGCATTATCTGAATATTTTAGTTCAATAAAAAACATGATTTCTGTAACATGATCAGATACAAATCTGCTTTGTTGTCACAAAGTATTGTTGCATGAAGGCAAGGCAAGGCAAGTTTATTTATATAGCACATTTCATAAACAATGGTAATTCAAAGAATAAAATAATAAATAAATAAATGAAAATAGTAATACAAGGAATTTAAAAACTTTGAAAAAGATTTAAAAAATTGATTTAGAAGGTTTAAAATGAATTTAAAACAGTTAAGAATAGAAAAAGATTATACATAAAATATTGTGCAATCAGTTCGGACATCGCACAGTGCTCATTCAATAAATGCATTTTGAATCTGCATTTAAATGTGACTAATGTTTTAGCACATCTGATCTCTTCTGGAAGCTGATTCCAACTGCGGGTGGCATAATAACTAAAAGTGGACTCCGCTTGTTTTGTGAGAACCCTTGATATTTCTAACTGACTCAATCCTAATGATTTGAGTGGTCTGTTAGGTTTATATTCAGTGAGCATATCTGCAATGTATTTAGGTTCTAGGCCAATGAGTGATTTATAAACGAGTAAAAGTACTTTAAAATCAATCCTAAATGTAACTGGAAGCCAGTGTAAGGGCCTGAGGACTGGTGTAATATGCTCAGATTTTCTGGTTCTAGTCAGAATTCTGGCAGCAGTGTTCTGGATGAGCTGCAGCTGTCTAATGGTCTTCTAGGGAAGGCCAGTGAGAAGACCATTACAATAGTCCACCCTGCTGGTGATAAAGGCATGAACAAGTTTCTCCAAGTCTTGACTGGAAACAAAGCATCTAATTCCTGCAATGTTTTTGTGATGATAGTATGCTGATTTAGTTACAGCTTTGACATGACTACTGAAACTAAGGTCTGTCTCCAGAATCTCACCAAGATTCCTGACTTGATTTTTAGTTGTTAGACCCCTAGAGTCAAGATATGCCTCTCACTAGACATTTTGCTTCACCAGCTGGTATTGTTGCTGATCAAATAAAATGTAAGAAAACAGAGACTCTTAAATGTGACATTAGATGGGTTTTCTAAGAAGGGAAGTAAATGAAAATGACATGCACATGTTGCTGTGAATCTTTTGCTCTTGTGGTAGTATTTTAAGGTTTATGAAACTAAAGATGCAGAATAAGAATAACTATCTTTCCCACTCTGGTTAAAACTATAGAGCAGAAATAGAGCAGAAGTCAAACCACAACCATCAGCTCAACCTTTATTATGCATCTTAACACTTATGTCATTTTTTCACAACAAGCAGCTTCTAAAGTTAGCAATGCACAAATAACAATGTGTCTCCAGTGATGAGCTAAAGAAGCTGGATCAACACATGAAAATATGAGGCACATTGCCGTAAATGAGAATTTAATTTTTTTACTACCCATGGCCTCCGAAAAATGAGGCCCACAATAGAAACAGCCCACATAATGCTGTGACTTCCACTACAAGGTACCAAACCACACCACTGAGAGAAGCATCTGCAGAACTTGCTTTGAATGTGAACACTGATGCTACAATTATATTAGAGATGTTACCATTTGTATGGTTATCAAATCTCTGCAAACATAAACTAATTATAATAATTTAGACACATAATGATTACATATTTATATGTAAATATATGTCTCAGACATTTTGATATCCTGAGATACGGACAATACAAACACAGCGTATTAACATACAGGCATTGGTTTCCACATCTCACTGAGAGAAGATGCAGGAAAGCTTCATATATATATATATATATATATTAATCAATCCTAAATGTAACTGGAAGCCAGTGTAAGGACCTGAGGACTGGTGTAATATGCTCAGATTTTCTGGTTCTAGTCAGAATCCTGGCAGCAGTGTTCTGGATGAGCTGCAGCTGTCTAATGGTCTTCTTGGGAAGGCCGGTGAGGAGACCATTACAATAGTCCACCCTGCTGGTGATAAAGGCATGAACAAGTTTCTCCAAGTCTTGACTGGAAACAAAGCATCTAATTCTTGCAATGTTTTTGTGATGATATTATGCTGATTTAGTAACTGCTTTGACATGACTACTGAAACTAAGGTCTGTCTCCAGAATCACACCAAGATTCCTGACTTGATTTTTAGTTGTTAAGCTATGCATTCACCTTGAGAACTTCAATGACTTCAGTTTTCTCCTTGTTTAACTGAAGAAAGTTCTGGTACATCCAACTGTTAATTTCATCAATGCATTGGCAGAGTGAATCAATGGGGCTGTAGTCATTTGGTGATAAGGCTAGTTAAATCTGGGTATCATCAGCATAGCTGTGATAGGCAATTTGGTTCTTTCTCATTATTTGACTTAGTGGGAGCTAGTGTTGTTTTTGGCGGCCTGTTTTAAATTTTAGTCTAGTCTTTGTGCAAAGCTGTCATTTTAGTTTTTATTAGTTTTAGTCACGTTCATACTCTTTTTAGTCTAGTCAAGTTTTAGTCGACTAAAAGTCTGAGCATTTTAGTCTAGTTTTAGTCGACGAAAACTGATGACATTTAGTCTAGTTTTAGTCAATGAAAATTGTATTTTAGTCTCTTTTTAGAAATGCAATTCTATTTAACCCAGTCAGTATAGTATAAGTACCTAGTAGTATAGACGAAACCAAAATTTTCTTTAAGCCAAACCCATTTCAAACAAGGTTATCTTATTATATTATTGTTACCTTATAGACTCAAGAAGAAGAATCAATTCCAGACACGGAAGACGCTCTGATTTGAATTTACAACATTTATTTTACCAACCAAACATGTTAGAAGTACACACACATACATTTAAATAAAGACGAACCCCGGCTGGCCGGCCATCGGTCCCTTTCTCTGTGTCAGACTTAACTTTGTTTGGTTTTCGTCTTCTAAATCAGTGTTGCCCAACCTTTCTTTAGTCGCGGCACCCTTTGGAAATTTTAACAAATTTGTGGCACCCTACAAAATTAATTTGGTCACAATATTTGAATTTCTAACTTCGATATGATAATTTGAAAAGTATAGATATTTGGTACAACAGAGAAGAACTGCAGAATATAATGTCATACAGATATTTTTAATATTATAAAAAATCAGTAGGCTAATTTCTAATGAAAAGACCAGTTTATATGACAGATTTTAATGTAGGCTTTTATTCATAAACATTGTGAGATAGTTATAATGGTAATTAAACAAAGCTTTGCTCACCAATTATCCAAATAATGTTTAATCCTAGAAAGCTATTAT
>NW_015506093.1:4255-32203 GCF_001515645.1 Sinocyclocheilus grahami | reverse complement strand
TCATTTTAGTTTTTATTAGTTTTAGTCACGTTCATACTCTTTTTAGTCTAGTCAAGTTTTAGTCGACTAAAAGTCTGAGCATTTTAGTCTAGTTTTAGTCGACGAAAACTGATGACATTTAGTCTAGTTTTAGTCAATGAAAATTGTATTTTAGTCTCTTTTTAGAAATGCAATTCTATTTAACCCAGTCAGTATAGTATAAGTACCTAGTAGTATAGACGAAACCAAAATTTTCTTTAAGCCAAACCCATTTCAAACAAGGTTATCTTATTATATTATTGTTACCTTATAGACTCAAGAATAAATCAATTCCAGACACGGAAGACGCTCTGATTTGAATTTACAACATTTATTTTACCAACCAAACATGTTAGAAGTACACACACATACATTTAAATAAAGACGAACCCCGGCTTGCCGGCCATCGGTCCCTTTCTCTGTGTCAGACTTAACTTTGTTTGGTTTTCGTTTCCCAACCTTTCTTTAGTCGCGGCACCCTTTGGAAATTTTAACAAATTTGTGGCACCCTACAAAATAAATTTTGTCACAATATTTTAATTTCTAACTTCGATATGATAATTTGAAAAGTATAGATATTCGGTACAACAGGGAAGAACTGCTCTCGACAGACCCCGGTTGGGGAACACTGTTCTAAATAATGCCGCGAGTGGGGCTTGAGGAAGTGACGTCGCCTGCGTCTGTGCAGTGCGACCTGATGCAGTCCCTGAAGCGAGACACAGGAAACAGAAATACTGCAAAATAATAATAATAACAACGAGACGAAATAACGTTATAACATTTAATTTCGTCTTGTTTTGGTCAACGAAAATGAAGAGACATTTTAGCATAGTTTTTATTTTGTAAACCACATTTAGTCTCGTTTTTATTTGTCAACGATATTGCATTATACATTTAATTATAGTCATCGTCACATGACCAGCATTTTCGTCTCGTCTCATTTTCGTCATGTGATAAAGGTTCGTTGACGACGATATTTAGTCATAATTTTCGTTGACGAAAGCAACACTAGTGGGAGCATATACAGGCTAAACAAGAGCGGTGCAAGAATTGAGCCTTGTGGGACTCCGCATGTCATGGATGTCCACTTAGACTTATGCTCTCCTATACTCACATAATAACCTCTCCCTTCTAAGTATGAATCACCATGTTTCATGTAGGAAGTACTTTGCAGCAGCAATAACCCAGAATCAAAACCTTGTGAAGATTGTTGCTATAGAAATATATAATTACACAAATAGATCAAGTTTAAAAATATTTAACTTCTATTTTGGTACATTCAAATAGTCAGAGACAAAACACAAACACATCTATAAATGTAAAAGGTGAATTTTACCATCAAACACAAGTGATGCATACAGTCTATAAAATCATGTTGCTTCAGATTGTATGGAGTGACGATTCGCCACAACAATATTTAAAATTAGGGCTGTGCGATATGTACACAAACAACCTATCGCGATTTCTTTGATCAATTTTGCAATTTAGATTTTAATCACAATTTTGACACAGAGACATGCTTTACAGTCATAAATGCATTCAGTGTGAATTTGAAACATATTTCCAAAAGAAAACCAATTAGAGCTTTATCAAAAAGCTGTAACATGTCTCTAGAACAGACATAAGGCAAAAAAAAAGGAATTTGTCCAGGGATTTTATTTTTGCCATACATTGGTCATAGAGCTCTTTGTGGCGTTGCCTCAGACGTTGAAATAGATTTGTTGCACCAGGTTCACACGTACTCCATCTGCAGTGTGTATACAGTATGTGCAGAAGCAGCACAGACTCATTTTGCTTTCGCACAAGACGCGTTTGCTGTCTGCTCGTGATCCGCAGCTGTTTACCCCAAACACAACATTTATCCATTATTTAGATTTCAAAGTTTCTGAGAGTGTTTTTTCAGCATTGTGTTTCTCTTTTATCACAGTACAGTAATGCAATCTGTCATAGACATATTCATGGTTTAAACTCAATAAATATAACTTTGTTTTCCTACCTCCACGAGTGCCATCTATTGTTGCCTTGTTTACCTAAAACTGCACTTTTCCTTGTTTTAAATATTTTATGCAAACAAACTAATTATAATAATTTAGACACAATGATTACATATTTATAAATATGCAAGCTGGAAGGCTGGAAGAAGCTCAGACATTTTGATATCCTGAGATACGGACAATAAAAACAGTGTATTAACGTACAGGCATTGGTTTCCACATCTCACTGAGAGAAGATGCAGGAAACTTCTTTCTCGCATATTCTTCCTTCACATTTATTCCTTCTCCCCCACTTCTGCCCCTACCTTCCCTTCACTCAGTTCACTCAGAATGGTCAATGGCAAAATATAATGTTCAACATGAATGCAAGTGATATTCACAGTCATGTTTGGTATCATTTGAAATATCTCAGGGTGACTGGTACGGTGGTCTCAATCTTACAATAAGTAGACTCCCAGTGTCTTTCATGCAGATTACCATCTGTCGCCAAAGGGTGTAAACTCTCCACGTCTAGGCCTTGATCAATGCAAATTCCAATTGTTAGTTCCTGTCTCCATTTAGAGGATGTTTGTCTTGGTCTGAGTACTTAAGGAAATGTTGCAAGAAGATCAGGCACAATTCTGTAGCCAGATGAGCCCTTAGTGTAGAGTGTGTCCATACTCCATATTATGTATTTTCCTGAAGTCAGGTATGCATCTTTTACTCTTAGAATTACTTTTGAGAATTGTATGTATTCTATTGATTATCAATGAATTGTCTATGCACTTGGCATAATACATATTTTCCTGACTGATAATAAATTGTTACATTTGAATTGATTCTGTTTACTCTGGAATGATTGACTCTAGTAGGTCACGTCATATCCTTGTTACCGCATTTCTGCGTCAGGTTAGTAACAGACTAAAGTCCAGTTGAGATGGAGCATGGGGCAGGCCAACTGAGATTTTAGAGATCCGGCTAACACTTGACATTAGTTCACGTGTAGTTAGACTGGAAAGGCTTTCAGAACTCTCGAATGTTCAACACTCTACAAAAAAAAAAAACAAAACAAAAAAAAAAACTGCAGCCATAAAGCAGTGAAACACACAAGAATCAGCAGTGACGAAGAGCAGTTACACTGACAGAGGTGTCGGGTGCTTCAAGTTGCCCAAAACAACTTCTGAATGTAACCCTCCATAAGTCCCTCAGTGACGTTTCTTTCATTAAAGCCATTGCCAAAGTGCTTATTCAACACATGGAGGAAAAGACCAGTCATTTACCACGATTATTACAGAAAAATCATGTGAAATGTAGACGCAACCTTGTCCATTCCCACATGCACGTTGTGGATTTGAACTGACGTTGGTAAAATAAACGTTCACTATTTTGGGCTGTAAATTAAGTTCAGTATCTTTACTCAATGTATACGGTGGTATTACTCTGCCAAACAATTTACCACTTCAGTTTTGTTCCAAATATGAGAAGAGAGCAGGAGCACAAACACTGAGCAGAATAGATTGAGTCTACATGGTTCTCATGCTGTTGTTAAATGCGCAGCGCCGCCCAGCAGCAGCTCATTTTTGATCAGTCAGTTTGTGTTTGAGTCCAGATTCGATCAGAGAGATCATGGCAGAAACAGCTCCAGCAGCTGCAGCGATTAAACCGGCCAAGAAGAAATCAGCAGCTAAATGCAAGAGAACGGGCTGTGTCCACATCTAAGGAGAGGAGCGGTGTGTCCCTCGCCACCCTGAAGAAAGTGCTCGTTGCCAGTGGCTACGATGTGGAGAAGAACAACTCTCTCGTCAAGATTGCCTTTAAGAGTCTGGTGACTAAAGGGACCCTGGTCCAGACCAAAGGAACCGGCGCCTCCGGCTCGTTAAACTCAACAAGAAACAAGACGAGACCAAGACAAAACCCACCAAGAAAATCGCTCCTAAAGCCAAGAAACCTGCTGCCGCTAAGAAGCCCAAAATCGCAGCAGCGAAGAAGCCCACTGCTAAACAATCTCAGAAGAAGGCTAAGAAACCCGCTGCTAAAACAGCAACGTAGAGCCCCAAAAAAGCAAATAAACCAGTGACTCCTAAGAAAGCTGCAAAGAGCCCTAAAAAGTTCAAGGCAGCCAAACCCAAGACGGCAAAACCCAAAGCCACCAAACCTAAAAAGACAGCAGCTAAGAAGAAATAAAATCTCAATCATCTGTGGTTTATCAAAACGGTTCTTTTAAGAACCACCTACTAATTCATCGTAAAGAGCATTATTATTATTTTTATTTATTTTTTGGTTTATATGTTCAGTGAGGCAAAAATAATGGCCTTTCATGTTAGAGAACAAATACTTTTGTACGTTAATATTGCTATGAGTGAATATTGTATGGATGGAATCTAAAGTACGTGTATGTTTACATGTTTATACAAGTACATTATGAAACTTCATACTTTCTCAACATTATTACTATTAGAAGTAATAGTATGCTTAAAATCAGATAATATAATACAGAATAGACAAAGCAAGTTTAGCAAGTGGTCTTCATATAAAGTACATTAAAAATATAAAATCATTACAATTATAAAACAAACATAAATACTGAGATAATGGGATAAATTAATTAAAAAAAGAATCAAAGCGGCACTACAGTACTATGTGACGTGCTTGAATATTGTTATCAGTAGCAGAAAGAGGGTTGGGTTTGAAGTTTGGAGGGAAGTTCACTGATTGGCTTGGAATGTGTTCAGACTCCGGCCAATAGGAAACTGGCACGCTTTCTTTTAAAAGTCATATCACTTCAAAAAGTTCATTGTAAAATTGGTAAACGGGTATCTGATCAAGTAGGAGTTTACACAACAGAGATGGCAGCAATGTTGTTAGCTACCAGGGCCCGTATTTATCACGTTGATTATACTACGCCAGAGCGCGTACACGCCTCACGCACCGGATGTCGTGCGCACTCAAGGCAGTTGGACATAGTGGTGTATTAGAGGTAAGAAATTATATAAATACTGTTCGGTTTCTCGCACAAACCGAACATTTCGTGTCTTAGGACATCAATGTGTCATCACGAGCCGCAGGGTTTAATTTGCATTTGTCTGTGCATGTTTTTTTTAACTCTCAAAGATTTTGTTACCATTGCCATGCATTATACGACTGATAGACTGCAACGGTTGGAATTAAAAATCATAATTTGTGTTCTACTGAAGAAACAAAGTCACCTACATCTTGGATGCCCTGGGGGAAAGCAGATAAACATCACATTTTCATTTTTGGGTGAACTATCCTTTTAAGTCAATTCTTAGCAGCGTTCTTGAGAGTAATTCTCAGAGGCTTGATAAATACGGGGCCAGGTGGATGGAGGATACTCGACCAATGAATGTGGTGATATGCTCAGATTCTTTCTCAGCATGATCAAGTCTAATTAGTGGGAGATCCTCAAGATAAGATATTCTATATGAAATTATTTTAAGTATACAGGGCTCGCTTCCCCATTTGCGCGTCCTCAAGCGCTTGATCAGCGCCACTGCTCTGCCAACTACTATGTCCAGCAAAACATCAGAGTAGTTGAAAACCAGTGAAATATCGGGTGGTGTGTACTGCCGAATGTCCAGCAATTAGTCTCTGGTGAAACTGATTGCAGGGATATAACTAAAGACAGGACAAACTAACAAAAATATAAAAACAACTGCAGAGCATGCCATGGAGGCAGCCATCATCATCGGCGCCATCACACAACATCGTTATGTGGCGAGCCTCAGTATAGTTTTACACATCAGCCCAGTCTATTCTGTAACGTTAGTGATACGCAGAGTCAGGTTTTTTTTCACATTAATCTGACAATAATTGTGGCACACCCAGTTTTTCTGATGCACACCCAGAGTCCCTGTTCTGGCTACGTTAGTGGTGGCCATGAAAAGAATGTGAACACTTAGGGGGTTTTCACATGAAGTATATTTTAAATGAACCAAACCCAGTTCAGTTAAAGTGAACCAGAAAGTGAACCAGCGGCGAGTATGTATATTAAGTATATTAAGAAACAATAAAAATGTTGTTCAAAATGAAGACCCAACACACTTTCTGACTGTCAAGCATTAGTGGAACATGTTCATATGTTAATGATGAACTACAGCTGTGTTTTTTCTGCTAAGAACTGGAGGAGAACTGACTTCACACATCTGCTAAAATGACACTGAGACAAACTGGTTAAAAATAAGTGAAAAAGTGTCTCAGAAAACAGACGTTAGTTAGTATGGAGAATTATTTTTAAGAAGAGGGGCAGAAAGAATTAAAAGTGATAGAGTAACTTGTGTTTTGTCACTATTCTCAAACACTCTGAACCTCTGATGGAGAGTCTATTAAAAGATACAATATCGTACAACACCAAACTCATAGTAATACAAATACATCTGATTTAACTGAACTATGCAATAAGAACAACAAGTATTTCAGCAAAACCAAGCAAAAGCACATTTCCACAGGGCCTTCATCTTTCACAAGCAGCACAGATAAATGCATGTTCTCTGAAACTCTGTATCTGCTTCACACGTAACATATCATCACATTAATCTGAACAATAAAGAATACGATAAACAGCAAGACTGTGTTCATAGACCCTCCTACACACAGCACAATCATTATTTGATCTTCAGCTGAATACTGTATTAAAAACAGAAAAACAAAACAGAAGTTAGTGCATAAATAATTAAATACTCACAGAGTATGAGAGGCAGTGCACCGGACCCCATACTGACACATCAATAGACTGTTTTAATAGTGGTGTGTGTGCTAAATCAGACATTTCCTGTGTTCCACAATACAAGAAGAGATGAGGGAGGAGGAGACAAAACTCTACACAGAAATGCATGAAGAAATAGGAAGAAAACGAGATCCATTCTAAGATATTTACTCTTTTAGTGCATGCAAGTTGCTAAAGTTGTTTTTCTACTTGAAAAGTCTGTTTCACAGAGAATGTCTTCAGTAATTGTTCTCACACTGCACTCTTTTGCTTGTTCACACTGCCAAAACCTCACAGATTATGGGCAGATCAGAGAATACCAAATAAAATCATGAGCTGACTTCTAATGTAGGCCTGTTCAGGCCCGCTCTTATTTGAGTTATTCTCTCATCAACAATTACAGCGGCTTGATTAATGGCAACTAAATTGCTTTTACACAATGATCGATATAATTAATAATTAATCCAATGTATCTGTTATTTCATTCTGGCATTATCTGAATATTTTAGTTCAATAAAAAACATGATTTCTGTAACATGATAAGATACAAATCTGCAAATACTTTGTTGTCTCAAAGTATTGTTGCATGAAGGCAAGGCAAGGCAAGTTTATTTATATAGCACATTTCATAAACAATGGTAATTCAAAGTGCTTTACATAAAATAAATGAAAATAATAATACAAGGAATTTAAAAACTTTGAAAAAGATTAAAAAATTGATTTAAAAGGTTTAAAATGAATTTAAAACAGTTAAGAATAGAAAAAGATTATACATAAAAAATACAGTGCAATCAGTTCGGACATCGCACAGTGCTCATTCAATAAATGCACAGCTAAACAGATGAGTTTTGAGTCTGCATTTAAATGTGACTAATGTTTTAGCACATCTGATCTCTTCTGGAAGGTGGTTCCAACTGCGGGTGGCATAATAACTAAAAGTGGACTCCCCTTGTTTTGTGAGAACCCTTGATATTTCTAACTGACTCGATCCTAATGATCTGAGTGGTCTGTTATGTTTATATTCAGTGAGCAACATGACTACTGAAACTAAGGTCTGTCTCCAGAATCTCACCAAGATTCCTGACTTGATTTTTAGTTGTTAGACCCCTAGAGTAAAGCTATGCATTCACTTTGAGAACTTCAAGGTGCAAGAACTAGCAGAAGCCTCTCACTAGACATTTTGCTTCACCAGCTGGTATTGTTGCTTATCAAATAAAATGTAAGAAAACAGAGACTCTTAAATGTGACTTTAGACGGGTTTTCTAAGAAGGGAAGTAAAAGAAAATGACATGCACATGTTGCTGTGAATCTTTTGCTCTTGCGGTAGTATTTTAAGGTTTATGAAACTAAAGATGCAGAATAAGAATAACTATCTTTCCCACTCTGGTTAAAACTATAGAGCAGAAATAGAGCAGAAGTCAAACCACAACCATCAGCTCAACCTTTATTATGCATCTTAACACTTATGGTAATTTTTCACAACAAGCAGCTTCTAAAGTTAGCAATGCACAAATAACAATGTGTCTCCAATGATGAACTAAAGAAGCTGGAGCAACACATGAAAATATGAGGCACATTGTCGTAAATGTGAATTTTATTTTTTTACTACCCATGGCCTCCGAAAAATGAGGCCCACAATAGAAACAGCCCATAATGCTGTGACTTCCACTACAAGGTACCAAACCACATCACTGAGCGAAGCATCTGCAGAACTTGCTTTGAATGTGAACATTGATGCTGCAATAATATTAGAGATGTTACAATTTGTATGGTTATCAAATCTCTGCAAACAAACTAATTTGAATAATTTAGACACATATTGATTACATATTTGTAAATATGCAAGCTGTAAGGCTGGAAGAAGCTCAGACATTTTGATATCCTGAGATACGGACAATAAAAACACAGTGTATTAACATACTGTCAGGGGTGCTGTAAAGGATCCACGTGCAAAGGCAGTCCGTTAGAATCAGTCTCTTTATTGAAGACACAAAACAAGGCAGTCTGTCGTACGATGACACAGAACTGGATGAAACACAACGAAACACAAATCGACCGGGATGGTCTGGTTCTGAGGACTCCCGTCTTGGAGAGAGAGAGCTCGTATGGGCTGGGCTCACTGGAAGCAGCCACCGGGCACCGAGAACACTAAGACGAGCACAGCACACTAAGCAAGACAAGACATGGTCAGAACTCTGATAGTATCGACATGAAGGGCCAAACAATACCGTATGCATCTCACACAATAATCCGACAGAGAACAGTGAACCCAACCACTAGAAATAGAGTGACTAATAGATCAGAGTGGAAACAGGTGTCCCCACAAAGTAACACACACGCTGATTGTGATTACAAACAGGTGGAGATGAGAGCTAGAATGAGCATGGGTGTGCCTGAGTGTGTGTGTGTGCATGATAGAGTATGTGTGTGTGTGAGAGAGAGAGAAAGAGAAGCAAACCCAGCTCATGACACATACAGGCATTGGTTTCCATCTCACTGAGAGAAGATGCAGGAAAGCTTCTTAATTTATTTATTTTATTTTATTATTTTATCAATCCTAAATGTAACTGGAAGCCAGTGTAAGGACCTGAGGACTGGTGTGATATGCTCAGATTTTCTGGTTCTAGTCAGAATTCTGGCAGCAGTGTTCTGGATGAGCTGCAGCTGTCTAATTGTCTTCTTGGGAAGGCTGGGAAGGAGACCATTACAATAGTCCACCCTGCTGGTAATAAAGGCATGAACAAGTTTCTCCAAGTCTTGACTGCAAAACAAAGCATCTAATTCTTGCAATGTTTTTGTGATGATAGTATGCTGATTTAGTTACTGCTTTGACATGACTACTGAAACTTCTTTCTCATTATTTGACTTAGTGGGAGCATATACAGGCTAAACAAGAGCGGTGCAAGAATTGAGCCTTGTGGGACTCCGCATGTCATGGACGTCCACTTAGACTTATGCTCTCCTATACTCACATAATAACCTCTCCCTTCTAAGTATGAATCACCATATTTCATGTAGGAAGGACTTTGCAGCAACAATAACCCAGAATCAAAACCCTGTGTGATTGTTGCTATAGAAATATATGAAGAAATTACACAAAGAGATCAAGTTTAAAATATTTAACTTCTATTTTGGTACATTTAAATTGTCAGAGACAAAATACAAACACATCTATAAATGTAAAAAGTGAATTTTACCGTCAAACATAAGTGATGCATACAGTCTATACAATCATGTTGCTTCAGATTGTATGGAGTGACGGTTCGCCACAACAGTATTTAAAATTATAGCTGTGCGATATGTACACAAACAACCTATCGTGATTTCTTTGATCAATTTTGCGATTTCGATTTGAATCATGATTTTGACACACGGAGACATGGTTTACAGACATAAATGCATTCAGTGTGAATTCGAAACATATTTCCAAAATAAAACCAATTAGAGTGTTATCAAAAAGCTGTAACATGTCTTTAGAACAGACATAAGGCAAAAAAAAGGGATTTGTCCAGGGATTTTTTTTTGCCATGCATTGGTCATAGAGCTCTTTGTGGCTTTGCCTCAGACGTTGAAATAGATCTGTTGCACCAGGTTCACACGTACTCCGTCTGCAGTGTGTATACAGTATGTGTATGTGGTGCAGAAGCAGCACAGACTCATTTTGCTTTCGCACAAGACGTGTTTGCTGTCTGCTCCTGATCCGCGGCTGTTTATCCCAAACACAACATTTATCCATTATTTTGATTTCAAAGTTTCTGAGAATGCTTTTTCAGCATTATGATTCTCTTTTATCACAGTACAGTAATACAATCTTTCATAGACATATTCATGGTTTAAACTCAATAAATATAACTTTGTTTTCCTACCTCCACGAGTGCAATCTATTGTTGCCTTGTTTATCTAAAACTGCACTTTTCCTTGTTTTAAATCTAGCCAAAAAGTGTCTCAGGTTACATATGTAACGTCTCAGGTTACTTATGTAACCATGGTTCCCTGAGTAGGGAACGAGACACTGAGTCCTCTAGGGGTCGCTATGGGGAACGCCTCGTCGTGACCCGTGTCTGAAGCATACATTGAAAAAACACCAACTCGTTGCACCGATTTATACTGTAGTCGCACCGGTAGTGACGTCATGGCTGTCGCCGGCCAACGAGTTGGTGTTTTTTCAATGTATGCTTCAGACACGGGTCACGACGAGGCGTTCCCCATAGCGACCCCTAGAGGACGCAGTTCGAAGTTCCCATGAAAGGGAACCATGGTTCCCTGAGTAGGGAACGAGACACTGCGTCCTCTAGGTTTCTTGCCATGCTGCGGACGCAAGCTTCAGACAAAGAAGTGAATGATGTGTGCTCCCGCACCTATTTATACTATATCCGCACCGGTAGTGGCTGTCGCCGGCCAACGAGTTGGTGTTTTTTCAATGTATGCTTCAGACACGAGTCACGACGAGGCGTCCCCCATAGCGACCCCTAGAGGACGCAGTTTGAAGTTCCCATGAAAGGGAACCATGTGTTGACTGTGAAACAGTAGACTTAATTATATGCATTGATGGTGTAATTACTACATTTCCGTGTCAATCCATGTTATTTTGCAGCGCAAAAAATGCGCTGTCACTTTAATTCAGCGCTTGCAGCACAGCAGAAATAGACTCCGTGTGGAAACGATCGCTGCACTGCTGCAGACACACCGCTCCTGGAGGGCACTGCAGGACCGCAATTGCGAGCAGTGTGAACGCTCTGATCTGTTAACATGGGCGCCGGAAAAAAATACGCACCACCGACGGAGTGTGTGAACCTGGCGTTCCGTTTGTATGCCTGCCTGGTCTGTTCTGTTCTCCTGCTCCATTTAGGCACACTGCATTCTGATTGGTTCGGATAGCATACTGCGGGAGGTCGGGGCGCGGAAAATCGTGCTATAAAGCGATTTAGAAATCGCGCATGCTCAAATCGTATTTTATGACAGCCCTATTTCAAATGTTTATTTCTTCTCTAAAAGGAGTAGTTACATGACAGCGTTTACTTTTAGAAGTGAGAAGTGAAGACCAGGAGACTCGGGTGAATATTCAGCAGGATTCTTTATTGCGGTTTGATGCTCCAGTAAGTCAGTCTAACTAAAGCAGTGAAACATGGAAGTTTTATATACAATTTAGAGAGCAGTCCTTACAGGTCAAGACAAAGCAACCTTAAACAAAGGATGTAAACAGTTATTAGGAGCCTGACCAGCTTCACGAGCCCCAATCCAAACAGTATAATTGTACCATGCAGATACTTCACAGAGATAAGAAATACATCCTCAACAAGTAGTTCTGGTCATAAACACTTGCCAGAACTTTAAAGACTGGAGCAGGGTCAAAAGCCACCAAAACATGATCACCTCAGGTACTGCGCTTGTTTAACTATTAATATGGAGAGCAATAGCAGAAGCCTCTCACTAGACATTTTGCTTCACCAGCTGGTATTGTTGCTTATCAAATAAAATGTAAGAAAACAGAGACTCTTAAATGTGACATTAGATGGGTTTTCTAAGAAGGGAAGTAAATGAAAATGACATGCACATGTTGCTGTGAATCTTTCGCTCTTGTGCTAGTATTTTAAGGTTTATGAAACTAAAGATGAAGAATAAGAATAACTATCTTCCCCACTCTGGTTAAAACTATAGAGCAGAAATAGAGCAGAAGTCAAACCACAACCATCAGCTCAACCTTTATTATGCATCTTAACACTTATGTCATTTTTTCACAACAAGCAGCTTCTAAAGTTAGCAATGCACAAATAACAATGTGTCTCCAGTGATGAGCTAAAGAAGCTGGAGCAACACATGAAAATATGAGGCATATTGCCATAAATGTGAATTTTAATTTTTTGCTACCCATGGCCTCCGGAAAATGAGGCTCACAATAGAAACAGCCCACATAATGCTGTGACTTCCACTACAAGGTACCAAACCACACCACTGAGAGAAGCGTCTGCAGAACTTGCTTTGAATGTGAACATTGATGCTACAATTATATTAGAGATGTTACCATTTTTATGGTTATCAAATCTCTGCAAACATAAACTAATTATAATAATTAAACACATAATGATTACATATTTATAAATATGCAAGCTGTAAGGCTGGAATAAGCTCAGACATTTTGATATTCTGAGATACGGACAATAAAAACACAGTGTATTAACATACAGGCATTGGTTTCCACATCTCACTGAGAGACGATGCAGGAAAGCTTCTTTCTCGCATATTCTTCCTTCACATTTATTCCTTCTCCCCCACTTCTTCCCCTACCTTCCCTTCACTCAGTTTGTAACGGTCACCACTGTTTCTTTTGTAGTTCTCTCCCTGGTACTAGGGGGAGTTGGGGAAGGTAACTATTGTAGCTCACCCTTTATAAGGAAGTGAGTAAGAGGGTAGGAATGTGCTTTGGCAGGGCTAGGAGCTTACCTTTGTTTAAGCCATTGTATGAGACCTATTTTGAGGAACATCATTGTTCTTTCAGCTAAATGGAAGTGATGTTTTGGTTTTTGTTTGGATGAAGTGTGTATATGTATATGTAAATGTAATGTTTAGTCTGATTATTTAATTTTGTTTGTATACAGAAGGTTTTCTTTTGTGAGTGCATGGGCTGTGCCAACCATCAACCATGAGGTTGAAAAGAGTGAGGACTTTTTCATCCTGATTATTTGTTTGGACTGATTTTTTCTTGGGATATACCTTGATGCTTGTTCTGGAATGGGAAATGGATGTTTAATATGGACATTAACCACTGTGAGCTTCAACAACAATGTTCATCTGTGATTCTCTACTCCTTTAAGAAGAGTGTTATAAGGTAGTGTGGTTTCATGTCTGTATGTAATCAGGTTCAATGGTGTATTTTTCTGTGAAAGTTTGTTTTTCCTTTTTCTTTTTTGTTTTCTATTGTACTGGGGTTAAAAAGGAAACCACTTTAAAATATAGTTGGTGGATGATCCCCCTCAGATTTTGTGTGACTCTGGTTGTTTTATTATAGCTGGTGTTACAAGTTCACTCAGAATGGTCAATAGCAAAATATAATGTTCAACATGAATGCAAGTGATATTCACAGTCATGTTTGGTATCATTTGAAATGTCTCCGAGTAACTGGTACGGTGGTCTCAATCTTACAAGAAGTAGACTCCCAGTGTCTTTCATGCAGATTACCATCTGTCGCCAAAGGGTGTAAACTCTCCATGTCTAGGCCTTGATCAATGCAAATTCAAATTGTTAATTCCTGTCTGCATTTAGAGGATGTTTGTCTTGGTCTGAGTACTTAAGGAAATGTTGCAAGAAGATCAGGCACAATTCTGTAGCCAGATGAGCCCGTAGTGTGTCCATACTCCATATTATGTATTTTTCTGAAGTCAGGTATGCATCTTTTACTCTTAGAATTACTTTTGAGAATTTTATGTATTGTATTGATTATCCATGAATTCCCAGATAGCAAGAACGTTTGGGCCAAATGTGGCTGATGGCTGTCACATTTGGCCTAGGTATAGCATGGCTGAGCACATATGGGCCAAACTTTAACCGTATATGTTTTGCCATGGATTTAGAATTGAAGGGAATTTTCCTTTGGATTACTTTTTTTTTTTTAAGGTATATGGTCCAGATGATGGCACACAACTGAGAGCCAAATGTGGCTTGGCTATGGCACACCATGGAATATGTTAACATTTGGCTTTTATTTGGAAAAAAGCATAAACTGCTGGCAGGTTAGTGGCAGTCCACATCTCAGCCCATTCAACAATGCTATTGGTTGCTTTGTCTTCCCTTATTCCTATTGGTGGATTACTGAAATGTTTAAAATATATCCGTTATTTCCCGCTCTGCTTCCTCTTTCAATCGCCGTTAAAAAAGATGATGAAAAAGCTCCCTATTTCTCGACGACAAAGAACAGACTGAGTTTCCTTACAGACCTTTTAACCTCTGGTCTGCACAGAACATGTCCTCAGCCAGAGAATGGCGCACAAACTGCATTCCCATGTAAATATGCATCTAAATGACACTAAAAGGACTTGTGAACAACTAATCATTTCTATGCCTAACTCCATATTATGTATGTAACCCACATGTGTGACTGTCAGGTCTTAATCATTTATTGTGTGTGTATTTTGAATAACTCTTGAATGGCTTATAGGATTATATTCATGTTGGGTATGTATGAGTGTGAAAATTCTTGCTTGAAACTGCACACACCTTCTAAATGCTCTACTAGTGCTCGCCATAATAAATAGATAGCTCTTACTTTTTCCTTGAAAATGCACGCTTCAAACAGAACAGTCAATGAAGACGAAGAAGAGAATGATGTGTAGCTCCCGGCGCCGATTTATACTGGAGTCGCACCGGTAGTGACGTCATGGCTGTCGCCGGCCAACGAGTTGGTGTTTTTTCAATGTATGCTTCAGACACGGGTCACGACGAGGCGTTCCCCATAGCGACCCCTAGAGGACGCAGTTCGAAGTTCCCATGAAAGGGAACTCGGACCATGTGCCTGATGAGATGACACGTTGACTTATGTATGGGGGGAGAGAAATATACAACACCCCAGCAAAGACGATATCTAATCGATCAAGGCACCATTTGGGATGTGTCCAAAAGGCCAGTTTAAATACTCAGGACACCATCAAATTTTCTCTCTTCCTTCTTTTTTTGCCTTTTTCTAGCCGTGCTTTTTAGTCATCGCTTTTTGCGCTCCTTGAGCGTGCTCTGGCTTACACGCCAGCTCCTCCAAAACCATGAGGAGAAAAGCCACCTAGTCTCGTCAAACTTTACATTTATTTCTTTACTTTAGTTTATTTTCTTTTCCGTTGAGAGTTTCGTGTTCCGAGTTAAGTTTTGCCTAACGCCGTGTCTCCGAAAGAGTGCCGTCTAAAACTTCAACTTCAACCACAACTCCGCTTCGTCAGCCAATGCCCAACCACTGGCTTCCCAAGACTGAACTTCCAGCCAATAAGAAAAGTGGGAAACCCCCTTTTCTACAAGGACGACAACAAATGGAACCCTCATGAAGATTCAAACACACACATACTAAACATGAATAGCAATTCTTAAACTATTCAATAGTTATTCAAAATACATACACAATAAATGATTAAGACCTGATAAGTCACATGTGGGTTACATACATGATATAGGGTTAGATATAGCAGCAATGATTAGTTGCTCGAGTCCTTTTATTGTCATTTAGGTGCATGGAAAGGCAGTTTCCGTGCCATTCTGTGAATGCATGAAGACCAGAGATTAAGAGGTCTGTAGGAATCTCTGAAAGTCTGTTCTTTGTCTCCTAGGTGGGGGATGTCAATTCGAAGAGCTTGTGATCACTATCACATGTTTCCATGTGACTGTCACGCTGTGCATCCCTTTTGACCATTATTCTTGATAACTTGCCCCCAAAATTGACAATCTCCTTGGAATTGTCAATAAGTGTTCTTTTGTTTAAATGCTGTGAGCTACTCAAAGCTGCTAGTTGGTTCAGGCTTGGGGGCCAGGATCTGATTTATGACATCCTGTTGTCTTGGGCCTCTTGTGGAATGTTTTGACTCCTCGTGCCTCAACCATGTTTTGACCAAATCTTAGATTGTCTGATATCCTACACATGTCTTAGATTTTTCCAATAAAGCATTATTTATATTGAAAAGATAAGTATCTTGTGTTTTGTGCTTACAAGTTAATGTCTTAAACTGCCGATCTTGTTACTCTGCTAATTAATAGTGTTTTCACTATATTTTGGATATTAATATCCATTGCAGAATTGATGATGTGCTGCTCGTTCAATGAATCGCTGGCTGTCTCAGTGATCAGCCGTAAAACAGTGATTCTGTCCTGATTCCCTTTGAGCTAAATTTACCTGTTTCCCTTACACTGCGTTTAAGTGCGAACTGTAGTTTCAATATGAGGAATTGCCCTGCTATAGACTATTGGCTGTGCTAATTAGAAGGCGGTCACAGCTGTTTTCACTTTAGTGTTTTAGACTGTGTATTTATCTGATGTCTGTGTGCTGATGAGGAAGTATTCAGGCCTCCTCGTCTGAAGACCAACGAGTGTAAATACCTGCGCTTCACCGAGCAACGAAATCGCCTAGGCACTTAAGTATAATTTTTATCTTCCCTGTACACAATCTCCTTTTCTGTCCTCTCTTTTCCACCTCTATCATGTGTTTCCAAAACATTCCGGTTATCTCTCGACAACGCTCTAAGGTCACACACAGATGGCAACGCAATGTTGCTAACCTGCATCCTATCTCTACATCCTCTACTGCACCCCTTTCTTTCTCTGTGGGTCTCTGGAATTGTCAGTCAGCTGTCAACAAAGCAGACTTCACTTCTGCTTTTTCTTTAAACTCCCCACTTAGCATCTTGGCAATTATAACTCCTTTGAATCTCATGTGATCACTATAACAGCTCCTGTAAAACTCCAGGTTGTGGTAATTTACCGCCCTCCTGGGCAAATTCTGTCCACCTTCCTAGAAGAGCTGGATGGGCTGCTGTCCTCATTCCCGGAGGATGGCAGTCCACTTTTAGTCTTTGGTGATTTCAACATTTCATCTGGACAAGCCTTATGCTACAGACTTCCATTCACTCCTTGCGTCATTTGATCTCAAACGACTTACCACTACAAGCACGCACAAATCAGGCAACCAACTTGACTTAATTTACACACGCAATTGTATTGCAGACAACATTCTGGTAAAACCCCTACATATCTCTGATAATTTCTTCATTCCATTTAAACTACATTTAGCTACCTGTGTGCCACCAATCCCTATAACGGTTACTTTTAGACGAAACCTACGCTCCCTTTCCCCTCCCATCTTTCCTCCGTTGTATCCTCCTCTCTTCCCTCACCTACCCATTTCTCATCTCTGGATGTGAATGCAGCAACTGACATTTTATGCTCTACTTTAACCTCTTGTCTACATGATATTTGTCCCCTCTCCTCCAGGCCAGCACGGGCTGCTCCTTCTAACCCCTGGTTATCCGATGTTCTTCGTGCTGCCTTCACAGAACAACAAACTGGATGCTAACCAGTCAGGTTTCAGGAGTGGCCATTCAACTGAGATCACATTGAGCTACTGTCAGTCACAGAAGCCTTGCGGATTGCAAAAGCTGATTCCAAATCATCAGTTCTTATTCTGCTGGATCTATCTGCTGCTTTTGACACTGTCAATCATCAGAACTTCCTGTCTGCCCTCTCTTCACTGGGCATCACAGGGATTCCTCTTCACTGGTTAGGTCTTTCAGGGTGGCTTGGGGAGGGGAGGTATCCAAAGCACATCAGCTTGTCACTGGGGTTCCTCAGGGATCAGTTCTTGGACCCGTCCTCTTCTCCATATACACAACATCACTGGGTCCCATCATACAGGCACATGGCTTATCCTACAATTGCTATGCTGATGACACACAGCTCTCTTTCATTTCAACCAGCTGATCTAACGGTAGCTGCACTGATCTCAGGCTGCCTGGCAGACATCTCGGCATGGATGAAAGAATATCACCTACAGCTCAACCTGGCAAAGACTGAGATTCTTGTCTTCCCTGCCACTCCAACTCTACAGTATGATGTTTCCATCCAGCTAGGTTCTTTTACAATTACCCCATCAACTTCGGTCAGAAATCTTGGTGTAACCTTTGACCAGCTGACCTTCAAAGACCACATTGCAAAGACCGCTCGATCTTGCAGGTTTGCATTGCACAACATCAGAAAGATCAGGCCCTTTCTAACGGAGCATGCTGCACAACTTCTTGTCCAGGCCCTTGTCATTTCTAGGCTGGACTACTGCAATGCTCTTCTGGCTGGACTTCCATCAAGCACAATCAAACCTCTACAAATTATTCAGAATGCAGCGGTACGACTGGTCTTCAACGAGCCCATAATAGCCCATGCTGCACCTCTCTTTATCTCCTTGCACTGGTTACCAGTTGCGGCTCAAATCAAGTTCAAGACATTAATGCTTGCATATAGAACAGCCACAGGCTCAGCACCCGCCTACTTCCACTCATTACTACGAATCTACATCCCCTCCAGAAGTCTGAGATCCGCTAGTGAGCGACGCCTCGGCTACCATCACAGAGAGGCTCAAAATCACTTTCCAGAACATTCTCGTTGACCATTCCTGGCTGGTGGAACGATCTTCCCACTCCTATCCGGAATGCTGAATCCCTGACAATTTTCAAGTGATAGCTGAAAACTCATCTCTTTCGAAGCTACTTGACTTCATCATAAAAAAATTAAAAAAAACTCTCTCTTTATTTATTCCTTCTCTTTCTAGCTTGTACTTATTTTAACAATATCTAGAAACTTGGTATTACAAGCACTTCCTGTATCTGTTTGCCTCTTTTTAAAAATAATCGCTTTATGTATCCCCCAAGTGTAAGTCGCTTTGGATAAAAATGTCTGCAAAATGACTAAATGTAATGTAAATGTCTAAGAATAGCCTGTTACTAAAGTAGCTAAATGTTTCCTAATTTAAAAAGGCACTCATGGCTTGGGTGATAGAAAAGAATGTGTGCAGTGCTGATTTACACTAATTTATGTGCTTGTCTTGAAAAAATATCTGAAGTGTGATACTAATTATGATTTTTAAACAAAAAATAATAATAGGTGTGGTGTAAATATGGTTAAATAATGGCATTTGGTTTATCGGCCACATAAGGGCCATCAGCCCTTTACAGAACTTAGCCATATAAGAACATCATGTAAGGTCCATATATCAGCCACATCTGTTTTTATTATTTGGCTCACTCTGGGTTGAGTTATGGCACTGTTTAGGTTCAGTTCTGGCTAAAAAGATGTGGACCAGTTTAGGGCCGGCGAACAAACTAATCTGGGCCACACTTTAGCTGTTGATCTGGGCCAGATCCTCGCCAAAGGAAATTTGCTGACTGGGTTGACTATGCACTTGGCATAATACATATTTTCCTGATTGATAATAAATTGTTACGTTTGAATTTATTCTGTTTACTCTGGAATGATTGACTCTAGTAGGTCACATCGTATTCTTGTTACCGAATTTCTGCGTCAGGTTAATAACCGACTAAAGTCCAGTTGAGATGGAACATGGGGCAGGCCAACTGAGATTTTAGAGATCCGGCCAACACTTGGCATTAGTTCACGTGTAGTTAGACTGTAAAGGCCGAAAGGTAATTTCCATGGAGGTGTAAACAAACAACAGAACTTCAGAATCATAATCTCTCCACAAAAAAACAAAAACTGCAGCCATAAAGCAGTAAAACGCACAAGAATCAGCAGTGATGAAGAGCAGTTACACCAACAGAGGTGTCGTGTGCTTCAAGCTGCCCAAAACAACTTCTGAATGTAACCTTCCATAAGTCCCTCAATGACGTTTCTTTCATTAAAGCCATTGCCAAATTGATTATTCAACACATGGAGGAAAAGACCAGTCATTTACCACGATTATTACACACAAGTCATGTGAAATGTAGATGCAACCTTGTCCATTCCCGCGTGCAAAATAAATGTTCACTTGTCATGTATTTTGGGCTGTAAATGAAGTTCAGTACCTTTACTCAATGTGTACGGTGGTTTTACTCTGCCAAACAATTTACAACTTCAGTTTTGTTCCAAATATGAGGAGAGAAAAAACAAGCATGAACGGCTCGTGCAGGAGCACAAACACTGAGCAGAGCAGATTGAGTCTACATGGTTCTCATGATGTGGTTAAATGCACAGCTCCGCCCAACAGCGCCTCATTGTTGATCAGTCAGTTTGTGTTTGAGTCTAGATTCGATCAGAGAGATCATGGAAGAAACCATTCCTGCCACTGCAGCGACTAAAGCGGCTAAGAAGAATCAGCAGCTAAACGCAAGACAACGGGCCCAAGCATCGGCGAGCTCATCGTTAAGGCTGTGTCCGCATCTAAGGAGAGGAGCGGTGTGTTCCTCGCCACCCTGAAGAAAGCGCTCGCTGCCTGTGGCTACGATGTGGAGAAGAACAACTCCCACGTCAAGATCGCTGTTAAGAGTCTGGTGACTAAAGGGACCCTGGTCCAGACCAAAGGAACCGGCGCCTCCGGCTCGTTCAAACTCAACAAGAAACAAGCCGAGACCAAGACAAAACCAGCCAAGAAAATCGCTCCTAAAGCCAGGAAGCTCGCAGCCAAGAAACCTGCCGCCGCTAAGAAGCCCAAGACCGCAGCAGCGAAGAAGCCTGCCGCTAAGAAATCTCAGAAGAAAGCCAAGAAACCCGCTGCTAAAAAGGCAACGAAGAGCCCCAAAAAAGCAAATAAACCAGCGACTCCTAAGAAAGCAGCAAAGAGCCCTTAAAAGATCAAGCCGGTCAAACCCAGGATGGTGAAACCCAAAGCCACCAAACCTAAAAAGACAGCAGCCAAAAATAAATAAAATCTCAAATCATCTGTGGTTTATCAAAACGGTTATTTTAAGATCCACCTACTGATTCATTGTAAAGAGCATTATTATTATTATTATTTATTTATTTATTTTGTATATATGTTCAGTGAGGCAAAAACAATGGCCTTTCATGTTCGAGTACAAATACTTGTGTACGTTAATATTGCTATGAGTGAATATTTTATGGATGGAATCTAAAGTACGTGTATGTTTACATGTTTATACAAGTACATTATGAAACTTCATACTTTCTCATCATTATTACTATTAGAAGTAGTAGTATGCTTAAAATCAGATAATATAATACAGAATAGACAAAGCAAGTTTATATAGCAGTTATACATGTAGAAGTGGTCTTCATATAAAGTACATTAAAAATATCAAATTATTACAATTATAAAACAAACACATAAATACTGAGATAATGGGATAAATTAATAAAAAAAATAATCTAAGAGGCACTATTAAGTACTACTGCTACAGTACTATGTGACGTGCTTGAAAATTGTTGTCAGTAGCAGAAAGAGGGTTGGGTTTGAAGTTTGGAGGGAAGTTCACTGATTGGCTTGGAACGTGTTCAGACTCCAGCCAATAGGAAACTGGCACGCTTTCTTTTAAAAGTCATATCACTTTAGAAAAGTTCATTGTAAAATTGGTAAAAGGGTATCTGATCAAGTAGGAGTTTACACAACAAACATGGCAGCAATGTTGTTAGCTACCAGGGCCTGTATTTATCAAGCTTCTCAAAGTGCCATTTTAGTCTTAAGTGCTGAGAATTCATTAAATGTACTCCTACTTTCAAACTTAAGAATAAAAGCAAGTTATCAAATTTCTTAAAGTCATTTTGACTCTTCCAGTTATTTAAGACAGCTCGAGAGGTCTCTCAAGTGGTTAGGAGTTGCCAGTAGGGGCTTGTGATGGCGCTGAGGAAAGGAAGAATGTTCTTGAAATGTTTGAGGATGAGCAGTTAATCAAACGGTTACATTTCCTCAGTTATTCAAACAGAAAACGAGCAAAGAATATTTACATTACCAAAGAACATCATAAATTACTTTAGTCTAGTGCAATTATTATATGCTCTTTAAAAACACTCCCGTTATAATCAGTGAAGCTACCTACACTGTATCATGAATAAATATCTTACCCCTTATTAACACTGCACACGTCTGCGGTGCTTTACGGCTCCGACACAGCCACCGGAGCTGATCACGGCTACTCAGCAGCCGCGCTGAGGCAAGTTTCTGAAGAGGCTCTCTGCGCTGCATCAC
The DNA here is from genome assembly GCF_001515645.1 of Sinocyclocheilus grahami. Lineage (NCBI taxonomy): Eukaryota > Metazoa > Chordata > Actinopteri > Cypriniformes > Cyprinidae > Sinocyclocheilus > Sinocyclocheilus grahami. The sequence goes on along the minus strand of NW_015506093.1, from coordinate 9,837 downwards.
TAAAGATAGGCGCCTATATTTTTGACTGATAATAATAATAATCGTCTTGCTGTCGTCAAAGAAATCAGCAACAGATGATATCTCTGACTACCGGCACAACCCTAAATTAAAGGTTGTGATGACGATTTGTTTCCTTAACATAATGTATTCTCTTGAAAATTCTTTATTGTCAAATGTTTTGAATGTAAACTCCTATTAGGAATTTAACCATTCAGTGTGAATTTATCTGAGAATATTCTTAAATAAGGAAACCTATTCAGTGATTGTTCCATGCGTATTTCGTCATCCAAAATCACGTTTGTGGCACAGCAAAGTGTCGTGAATCAACTCTAAGACTTGCCCTGCGTCCCAATGTTCATACTATTTATACTAAATAGTATGTGAGATTAAAATAAGTGTGTCCCATAACATAGTATGTTGAAAATAGTATGCCAGAAGTCCCTGGATGGTCTACTATTTCAGGTAGATTTTTGAAGTGTGGATCCGTGCACATTGATGGCTAATATTACCCACAATCCATTGCGCTTTGACGAATGATTTGGTTCAGAACTACAATAAAAAACAACACGAATAAAAAACTACAAACATGGCAGATGTGCGCGACCGAAGGTTAAGTAGAGAGGTTTAGATAAAGGGTTTTGAGTCACTAATAATCTACATTTAACCTGCTATTTTTATTTTTATTTTATGTTATCTGTGTTAGGATATTGCATCTACACAACAATGTGAACTTTTATAAACATCCGTTTGGCCATTAACTTTTAAATGCATCATTATGCAAAAAATATGAGCGGAGTTCCCTGCATAAAGACCCACGGCTGGCAGATCAACGTGCTACTTCATTTCTCTCCAATACGGTAGTAAGTTGATAAATACGGGCCCAAGTGGATGAAGGATTCTCGACCAATGAATGTGGTGATATGCTCAGATTCTTTCTCAGCATGATCAAGTCTAATTAGTGGGAGATCATCAAGACAAAATAATCAATATGAAATTATTTTAAGTATACAGGGTAAATACATTAGAAAGCAAGATATGTGTCCTGTGGGTTCCAGCACATGTGGGAGTAGATGGAAATGAGGAAGTGGATCATCTAGCAAAGGAGGCGCTGAAATGATTTTACATAGAACTGAATATTCCACTTACGTAAAGAAGAAGTTAAGGCTATAATTAGAACAGCTATAAAAGGCAAATGGCAAGCACAATGGAATGAGGAGGAAAAAGGATGACATCTTTATCAGATTCAAAATAAAATTGGTTGTGAAAAAGGAAGTCATGGCAGTAGAAGAGAAGACACAATCATTACCAGATTTCGCCTTGGGCATGCAGCTCTTAATTATTCCCTGTATAAAATGAACAAACATGAATCTGGGAATTGCAGTCTATGTGGATTAGCAGAAACTGTAGAGCATGTATTGCACTGCTTGTCAAAATTAAAGGATAATTCTGGTGGAAGAGTTAAAAGAAATGGGGATACGAAATATTACACTTAAAAAACTGCTGAATAATGGCTTGGAAAGTTATAGAGTACATAAAGCATTAATACAAATATTTAAGAAATATTTAAGGTGCATCTGTTTAAGAGGATTTAGAAGCCAATTTATTATTAGTGGTTCTTTCCTTAAGTCTTTCTTCCTGTTCCATCAATTAATCACACTCCAGCTCAGTAGGTGGCAGGAATGCACCTTTTTGTTTGTTTGCCAACCGCCATAAAAAGCCAGAAGAAGAAGAAAAGTTCATTTGTTACGCTACGTAGTCAAAGAACAGTTTTCAAGTACAATGAGTGGAAGAGGCAAGACCGGTGGAAAGGCTTTACAGGCTTCTCCGCCAAGGCAACTATGCCGAGTGCGTCGGTGCCGGTGCTCCGGTTTATTTGGCTGCTGTGCTTGAGTATCTCACTGCTGAGATTTTGGAGTTGGCTGGAAACGCCGCTCGGGACAACAAGAAGACCCGTATCATCCTCCATCACCAGGGTTGGGAAGTAAAGGAATACATGTAACGGCGTTACGTAATCAGGAAACAAAAATCTAGTAACTGTAATCCGTTACAGTTACATCAAAAAACAAAGTATTCAGATTACAGTTACATTTTGTAAAAAGTGGGAATACTATCAGGATTATATGTGGACTTCAGAAAACACAGTGGACCAACACCAGCAGATGACATGGCAGCCCAAATCATCACAGACTGTGGAAACTTCACACTGGACTTCAAGCAACATGGTTTCTGTGCCTCTCCACTCTTCCTCCAGACTCTGGGACCTTGATTTCCAAATGAAATGCAAAATTTACTTTCATCTGAAAAGAGGACTTTGGTCCACTGTGTTTTCTGAAGTCCACAGTCAACGCAGCCATCTACCTGGAAATTTTAGAGCACTTCATGCTTCCTTCTGCTGACAAGCTTTATGGAGTTGCTGATTCCATTTTCCAGCAGGACTTGGCACCTGCCCAACTGCCAAAAGCACTAAAAGCTGGTTCAATGACCATGGTGTTACTGTGCTTGATTGGCCTGCAAACTCGCCTGACCTGAACCCCATAGAGAATCTATGGGGTATTGTCAAGAGGAAGATGAGAGACACCAGACCCAACAATGCAGATGACCTGAAGGCCGCTATCAAAGCAACCTGGGCTTCCATACCACCTCAGCAGTGCCACAGGCTGATTGTCTCCATGCCACGCCGCACTGATGCAGTAATTCATGCAAAAGGAGGCCCAACCAAGTATTGAGTACATGTACAGTAAATGAACATACTTTCCAGAAGGCCAACAATTCACTAAAAATGTTGTTTTTTTTGGTCTTAAGAAGTATTCTAATTTGTTGAGATAGTGAATTGGTGGGTTTTTGTGAAATGTGAGCCAAAATCTTCACAATTAAAAGAACCAAAGACTTAAACTACTTCAGTCTGTGTGCATTGAATTTATTTAATACACGAGTTTCACAATTTGAGTTGAATTACTGAAATAAATGAACTTTTCCACGACATTCTAATTTATTGAGATGCACCTATATTTGAGAAAAAACATTTATTTCACAATGAGATTTTCCCCCACTTTCAATTGTTTTAATTGTTTCTGTTAGTTATTTGTGAATTTTTTTTAATAAAATATCAAAATGATTAACAATGCAGATTTATTTTCACAGCCTTATTTGTTCATATTTACCAAGGGTGCTAATAAATCTGACCACGATTGCATATCTACTACAGTACACGGATCCATTCCATATAACTAAACACAGCAATATAGACATGACAAATCAAAACATTTGTGACCGTGTGTGGAAACAATGTGAATGCATGGAAATGTCTGTGCCTGTGCATAAATACAATGTGCGATCAGTGCGTCAAGAGCACTCATATACGCATTATTATAATGGACTCACGTGTGCTTATTGTACGACTCCTGTACGCCACCGCAATCGTCTTTACCTTGATTGCAGTCTTCATCCATCAAAACTGTACTTGCGAGACTGGTTATCCAGTCGAGAAAATGTAGTTTGCGTCTCATCTGTCCATACAGCGGTGGGATGTGTTGACAATCCGTTCAGTCTGTACTTCACACAACGCGATGTGTGAGTGCTCGCGCTCTTGAGAGACAATCACAGAATATGACAGAGCTCGTGCTTAAAAGCAGAACACTGGAATTAATAATTAACTTAAAACGCAACGCGAGTCTCTGTTCTCTCTGCAATAGCCATGTGAGGGACGTTTTGATATGCTATGACAGATGTTTCAGATTGTGAGATGACATCGTGCACAATAACTGAGAGAAACGTTCATGGATCGAAGAAGAGTGTTTGTTTTTGCTTTGTAATAAGAGTTCGGCACAAATGTGCTTCATTCACTTGGTGAGCATAACTGTTTTTACAGCTCTGTGACACAACCCGTCAAAAGGCTTATATAAAAGCCACAGAATAAGCCTTAAAAGTTCTCAGAGGTGCAACAGTGCAAATGGCTGTGCATTTATTTGTGTTTTTAACTCGATGGGAGCAAAATTAAACTGTCTGAGCTGTGTCGTTCGTGAACGAGCCGGCTCTAAGAGCCGATTCTTTGTAGCGAACAAGAAGAGCCGACTCCCGTCGGGGAGAGCCGAATCTTCAGCCGGAGCCTTCTATTTTACACCAATTTAGCAATTGTGAATGGTTTGTGTGTTGGTAAGCAATTTTTTATTAAGTGTTTTCATAAAAGCCTTATTTTTATGCATTTGTTTCGTTACAAAAAAATAAATAAAAATACACATGTGGCTAATGACATGGGACGACAGATTAGGATCCTACCATCATGTGAAAGAAGGAAGGGGGACACAGAGCGACAGAGAGGGACAGGGGAGCCGGATTTAAACACAAGAGGATCGGTTAAGGTAGGAAGACACTGCAATTTGTTGCAACATCGGTCCCCTCAGAGAGAGTCTTCTCAAAAACAGGACAAATAATCACAGAGAGGAGAAATCGCATCAGCACACCCAAGCTGAGGCATCTGAGCCAACCTGCACTAAAGACTAAAGTGTTATTATTAAAGTTTTATTAAAATGTTAAATAATAGTGTGTATTTTATTTTTTTTTGTAACAGAAAAAAAAGCATAAAAATAAGGCTTTCATGAAAACACTGAATACAAAATTGCTTACCAACACACAAACCATTCACAATTGCTAAATTGGGGTAAAATCGAAGGCTCAGAGTGATACTAAATAAAGAGCCATTTGGGAGCCGTGAGAGGGAGCCGATCCAAAAGAGCCGAACTCCCCGTCACTAGTCTGAGCGCGAAGCTGTGTGTTGTCTGTCTCCCCTCTTCCCCCTCCGCTCCGCTGCGCACCACGCCCACTTTTTTAGCACTTTTTAAAACTGTGGTGAGCACTAACCAGTGCTGAAACAGGGGGGTTCATGACCCTTTAAGAGCCATCTCAATGTTTATCTGAAGGATGATTTCCTTTAATCAATTTTTCAGTTTGAAGTGTCGTTTATTATATTTACTTAGGTTTTTATCAAAACTGTAGTGTTACTTAATCATGTTAAAATAGCATGATTGGTAGACAATGTTAAAAGCTTTGTTAAATCACTGCAGTTGATTCGAAAAGATACAAGGCATCGAGTGTATATAATTGGCAAAACAAATCATGTAACGGTGGTTGTTGACTGCTGTTAACAGAATAAATTAAATGGGGCTTTAAGTGGTCATATATTTCGAATAAATAAAATATGTATGTATGTATGTACATACTCATTTAAACCCAGTTTATTTCCACAATCGAGCATTGGAAAACAACTGGGGCAAGTTCAAGCTCAAACCGGTGTGCACTGTTTTGCTACGGTTTCCGGGTTGAACGACATGTTTCCTGGAAACGGTGTGCAACGGGGTTTGAGATGCGTTTTCTCTTGTTTGCTGGCTGTGTTAAACATGTCAGCCCAATCAGCAGCAACATGTATGTAAACCACGCAGTATTAAAGAGACAGCTCTCACAATTAACATCCAAATAAATTCACAAGAGCAAGTATATTGTTTGCACATGTTTATTTACATTAAAGGCAAAATTACTGAAATAATAAGAGCACAAGTATAGATCTGGAACTTCTTTAAGTCTGTCTA
>NW_015506093.1:2026-3202 GCF_001515645.1 Sinocyclocheilus grahami | reverse complement strand
ACATAACTTTAGTTTGTTTATACTAGTTGAGTTTAAGCTAACTATTCTCATTACTGGTATTCTGTAGTGGATGTAGTTTCTAGTGTTGGTGGTCGTGTTGTTCAAATGTAATGCAATCCAACTTTTGAAGGAATAAGCGCTGCTCTATAATCGATATCAGCGGATCAGCGGAACTGAATATTTTTCTTATTCTAATTATACGCGGAAATAATCATTAGCTCTTTCGTTATTGTTCGGTGCAAATCAAGTTGTCCAATCACATATGAGTTTATGGGTTTAGTCTGTGAAAGCACGCAATCAGAAGCGTCCATATCTCTTTTGCTAATTAGCATAGATTAGTGAATAAGTGCCTCTGTCTCGCTCAGACTAATAATTGTCTCGTGAGATTTGATCACGCAGCAGCATCATGCCTGAACCAGCGAAGTCCGCGCCCAAGAAGGGCTCCAAGAAGGCCGTCACTAAGACCGCAGCGAAGGGAGGAAAGAAGCGCAGAAAGTCCAGGAAGGAGAGCTACGCTATCTACGTGTACAAAGGGCTGAAGCAGGTTCATCCTGACACCGGGATCTCCTCCAAGGCGATGGGCATCATGAACTCTTTCGTTAACGACATCTTCGAGCGCATCGCCGGTGAGTCGTCTCGTCTCGCTCACTACAACAAGCGCTCCACCATCACCTCGAGAGAGATCCAGACCGCCGTGCGTCTGCTGCTGCCCGGAGAGCTGGCCAAACACGCCGTGTCTGAGGGCACCAAGGCCGTCACCAAGTACACCAGCTCCAAGTAGAGCTCCACTCCAGCTCTCACACAAAGGCTCTTTTAAGAGCCACCCACCTTCTCGTTTAAAGAGTGATGTTGTAAATATTTAAGCCATCGTGTGAATATACGGTTTAATCCACATCGAATTTTATTGTGTTGATGCATTTATTTATTTTCCTCCACCCTATCACTCTCTGCTGTCACAACTTTCTGCTGCGTGACTTAAGTTAGCCTGCCATCAAATGTAAGCAGCAGTCATCACAATGTTTTAAACACCGTTTCTTCCTGTAAGATACTTTCTGTGTAGATCACCTTATTATTCTTTTATTAGTTATTCATTAGTTCGGCTTTTGGAGTTGGGCAATTGTGTCCGGGACGGACCGCCCACTTTAGTTCATGACTGACTATATTAAAATGTAATTA
>NW_015506093.1:0-681 GCF_001515645.1 Sinocyclocheilus grahami | reverse complement strand
TTGGTCTTTGGGACTGAGAACTCGGAAACAAGTTGAAATGTGGACTCATCTGAGCACAGCACATATTTCCACTGCCTTGTTGACAGTCTGAGATGAGCTCTGCCACAGAGAACACTAATTGATGTATAGCTTTCTCCTAGAGTAACATATATTCAAGTTGCATTTCTTGATGCAGCAGCAGACTGTGGAAAATGACAGTGGTTTTCTGAAGTACTCCTGAGCCCATGTGGCTATATTTAACACCGCAGGATGACGGTTTCTCATGCAATGCCAGCTGAGGGCTCAAAGGTCAAGCACATTCACCTGAGGCTTCCAGCCTTACCCTACATGTACTGTGATTTCTCTGGATTCCCTGAATCTTTTCACAATATTATGTATGGTACTTGGTCAAAACCTAAATTCTTTGCAATTTTGCATTGCGAAATGTGATTTTTGATTTGTTTGATACTTCTCTCGTGAAATTTGGCACTAAGTGATGAGCCATGATCCAGCTTTGCTTGCAAAGACTGAGATGCTCCTCTTATACCTAGTGATGGGAAACTGAGGCTTTCTGAAGCGTTTGAGGCTTTCATTACTCAATGCTTTTAACACCGTGTGGATTAGCGACATCTGGTGGTCGGACTTTGTTTTCTCCATCATTTCTGACAAATCATTGTGGAGCAGTGGATGGTTTGAAAAAGC
>NW_015506092.1:444606-446029 GCF_001515645.1 Sinocyclocheilus grahami | reverse complement strand
AATTTTTTTAGTTTTTCAGGTCAAACGGAATTAAAAAAATTAAGTTAAAAAAAATATTATATTATATTATATAATAGTCCAGTTCTACGGCTAATTTTTAATAACGCTGTCTTTAGAAAAATAAAGCACGCATTAAAATCATCATGATTTTCACAGTGCTGCTTAATTCTGTTTCGCTCTAGTGGACGTCATTGATGAAGCACTTTGAAATTCCAAGGTCAAATACTGATTCTCTCCATAGCAGAACCGCGGCTACTGATATTCAAGTCCTATGAAAGGTCTCACGGTGAGAAGAAAGAAAGACACAGAGAAAGAAAGAGAATGACAAAGACAGAGCGAGGCAGACAACCACTGAGAGAGAGAGAGAGAGAGAGAGAGAGAGAGAGAGAGAGAGAGAGAGAGAGACAGAGGGAGAGAGGAAAGAGAGAAGAATGGGAGAGTCCTTCCATGACAGCATCTCTCTCTCTCTCTCTCTCTCTCTCCCCGCGGGCTACATCTATGCTGACTGGATACATAATGTGGGAGTGAGGTTGGGTCACTCAAAATCACACACAAACACATCAGCAGTGAGGACAGACACCAGGTGACAGAAAGGACACACACATACTGCTGACACTGACACATCCTCCATCATAATATTCATGAGGGTTGTGATCCAATTTCATAATTCACATTTTTAGTACGCTACACTCCAGTCGTGTCTGAAACCTGTAAAACACAGCCTCCGCAAGCATTACACACAATAATTATTCAAATTATACTCTTCAAAGAATCCTGAAAGGACATTATGAAAGGGTTTCCACAAAAATATGAAGCAGCACAACTTTTCAGCATTGATAATAATAAGAAATGTTTCTTGAGCAGCAAATCAGCATATTCGAATGATTTCTGAAGGATCATGTGACACTGAAGACTGGAATAATGATGCTGAAAATTCAGCTTTGATCACAGGAATAAAATACATTTTAAAATATATTCACATTAGATTGTAATAATATTACAAGATTACTATTTTAATGTATTTTTAATCAAATAAATGCAATCTTGGTGAGCATAAGACTTCATTCAAAAACAAAAAAATATGATCTCAACATTTTGTAAATTCATATACATATTGATATTGATAATGTATTAAATTAATTTTGTAAATTACTCATTGACATAAGTATCATTAAATGAATGAAACCATCAAAATAATTATAAACCTTAAAACAAATTAATTAAATTAAAAATGTAAACAAAAACTATTAATATTAATATGAAAAAAAAGGTATAAACATAATCAAAAGCATAATATTTCGCTATTTACTATTTATAGTAAGGCAGTTTTGTTTTAAAATATTAATCATAAATCACAATCACTGAAAAAAAACATTTAGCTGCCAAATCAAAGTCTTGATATTGAAACATGATATTGTATCAG
>NW_015506092.1:435083-439965 GCF_001515645.1 Sinocyclocheilus grahami | reverse complement strand
TTTTGCCCCCATTTTTCATTAGCTGAACTCAAAGATCTAAGACTTTTTCTATGTACACAAAAGGCCTATTTCTCTCAAATATTGTTCACAAATCTGTCTAAATCTGTGTTAGTGAGCACTTCTCCTTTGCCGAGATAATCCATCCACCTCACAGGTGTGGCATATCAAGATGCTGATTAGACAGCATGATTATTGCACAGGTGTGTCTTAGGCTAGCCACAATAAAAGGCCACTCTAAAATGTGCCGTTTTACTGTATTGGGGGGTCCGAAAACCAGTCAGTATCTGGTGTGACCACCATTTGCCTCACGCAGTGCAACACATCTCCTTCTGTCTCCAACACATCTGTACTAATAAACAGCCAATATGTTAATAATAGGTATGCTAATAAGCAATTAGTTAATAGTGAGAATTGGTCCCTATACTAAAGTGTTACCGTAATGCATTATACAATAAATAAATACAATAAAATAATCAAGGCAATATTTGTTAAGGTTCATTTAACATTTATATGCACCAATACTACACTACTTACAAATAGAAAGTGCATATATTTTTCATGAAAACATTTTAAAGAGATTTCCATGAACAATTTTGAGAAGTTACGCAAACAAATCATGAGCTTAGAATCGACTCATTTTGAACTGACTCATGGAAATGACTTAAATAACTTAAATTAACTTAAATTAAACTGGTAAGTTTAAATCAAACTAATACATTTACAAACTTTTAAATGAATAAGTTTAATAAATCAGAGATGCTATTAAAACATCTTATGACTTGCACGACGAAGAAGGACTGCATCACCAGCAAAATCTTTGTGAATATTCTATATATGCACAGCATATCTCCCTCATTCTGTCAGCTGCACCTCAACACAACACCAGCAGCCCACATTTAAAAACACCAACATCCCTCCATCATTTCAGCCTATCAATGTCACAGCCTCTACTTCCACCTCCACTGGGACATTCTGTACCTCCTCCTTAATGGATGGATGTGCGGAGCTCTTTAGCTGCCATTTCTCTCATTCATTTGGTGGGCTGGGGGTGTGGGGTGATGATAGCCACCCCTATCTGTCCTGACACAGCAGCACTACGGCACATGCGGCCTGCATGCAATCCCATTTTTCTTCAGAGCTCAGAGACATTAGGTGTCTGCTAAAGGCATGAACTGAAGCGATGCCTTCATTCAGAGTGAATGAGTTTTACACCACCTGCTTAGTAAGGAAACACACCGCACACACAATCGGATTTAGAGGGGAGGGTGTATGACTGCATGTTGATGAAATGTAAAACATGCAAAGAAAATTGCATAAACATGATGCAGGACAGAAATTCACATTTAAATGTAAAGAAGGAGAATTAAATTAAATTAAATGTAATTTAATTTAATTCACAGGAGTCCATATAACTAATAAACAGACAAACAGACAGACAGATAGAACGATAGACAGACAGACAGATCATTAGAACAATCTAACGATATAATGTTACAATGATAAGAGAGTATGTTAAAACATTAGAATGTTAGAATGATAGATATAAAGTTAGAATGATAGAAAAATAGATAGAACACTAGATAGAACAAGAGATAGATAGAACGACAGATGGATAGAATGATAGACAGAATGTTACATAGAACACTAGAATGACAGATGGATCTGCCTATCCATCTATCATTCTAACGTTCTATAACATTCTAACAGTAAACACAGTATCTAGCAGAGAGAAACAAAGGATCACACTGAGGGACAGAGTTCACGATAGAGTCCACTCTTACTCTTACAGTAATAGGTTAGAGTGCATTTAGTATCGGAGCGGCCAGAGAGACACTCAGTGAGTGTTAAGGGCAGATGTCCTGCAGTGAGAAACATTACGGCTTCCGATCCCTCAATCAAAAGCAGCCACACAGTGTAATCAATATAGAAAGCACTTTACTGAACATGAGAGCACAGACTCATCTGGACTGTGGGAGAAAATACACTCAAATGCGTGGGGAAGAATGAGAAAGCGTTACCTTTTTGGCTCTTTGGCTTATATTTGGTCCTTTACTAAGCAGCTTTTCAATCAAGTACTCTCGATTCTACAACACAGAGGCAAGAGGGGAAATATATAACATATATCAGTGACAGACCACTGTGAAGCACTGGTTAAAGCATTTGAAGTATGGAGGGAGAGTATATTGCCGTACCTTAGCCTTTTGGAAAAATTTACATTTCAAAAGCTCGGCTGCAGTGGGCCTGTGGAGATGAGAAGGAGCGCTTGATGATGACATTTTCAGACAGGTCCACATTTCAAGACTCATCAATAGGACTTTTTTGTCCTGGCCAGGCTGGGCCAGTAGTTCAGATTTTTACTTAACCTGGCGACATTTTCACTGTCCACTGTTTCAATTTTGGAACATACATATATATATATATATAGCCCTACTACCTGTCCAATGTATTTACCAGGTGAGACAGCTGATGTAGAATGTAAACAGACCAGCAGCAATTTATTGTCTCAAGATCGCATTGATCGCATTACTTTGTCTGCGTGGCATTTCTTTTATTGACTGCGATTTATCTTTAGAGAGAACAAACAGCACGTAAACGAAGGACAGACGACCTGCTATTCAATAATATACACAATTCAAATCAATTTGTTTGTTTCTAGTATTAAGGCTTTGCTGAAACTTCTGGTCATGCAAGGAAACCATTTTGCAGACTGCACACCATTCAGCATTTTTGGACACAGATTTACTCATTTGTGTGAACAAATAAGGCAGGTTTGGCAATTCAAATTACCTCTTTGCAGGGTCCTTCTGAAGGCACAAGGATATAAGTTTTCTAAAAGATTTCCCATACTTCTTAAGCATGTCTTTGTCCTCAATTCCAGTCTCCAAGGTTGGAGGATCATTCTGCAGCGTGAGCATTAAAACCTGCAAAACAGCAGGAAGACATCAGATATGAAAATAAATAGACAGAACAATAGAACGAATCAGAAATAGTTACAGTAGATAGAACAATAGAACAACACAACAAACAATAGATAGAACGAACGACAGAACATTAGAAGGAACGATAGATACAGAACGACGTCATGGATGGATGGATGGATGGATGGATGGAAAGAATGGTAGATTTTATGGCTGGATGGATGGATGGAATGGCAGAATGGAAGATTGGATGAATGAATGATGGGGGAATGACGGAATGGTAGACTAGATGGATGGATGGACAGAATGGTAGATTTGATGGATGGATGGATGGATCAACGGAATGGTAGATTGGATGGATGGACTGATGGATGGATGGAAAGACAGAATGGTGGATTGGATGGATGGACAGAATGGTAGATTTAATGGCTGGATGGATGGATGGAATGACAGAATGGAAGATTGGATGGATGAATGATGGTGGAATGACGGAATGGTAGACTGGATGGATGGATGGATGGATGGCATGACAGAATGGTAGATTTGATTTATTGGATGGATAGATGTATGCATGTATAGAACGACAGAATTATAGACTTGATGGATGTATAGATGTAAGGAACAACAGAATGATAGAATGGATGGATGGATTTATCTATAATAAATAGACAGAACAATAGAATGTCAAATAGAACATTAGACAGAATACTCAGCAAAACATTTCCTTTTGTATTTTAGGAAAGAAAACCTGAACAATCAAAATATAAATTATGATCATTTTCATTCTGGATGAACTATTCTTTTAGTTGGTGCCTGCTGAGCTTGGGACGATGGATGCCTCTGTAAAACCACATTAGATACGGTTCAACTGCACAGGCTTTGCTTTCATTTAGTATACATATGTAATATCGGCAGTACAGACAAATAAAAGAAATCACCAACACTTGATTTACTTTGTGTAACTGCTATAATTGCATATGCAAAAGAGGTGATGAAAACAGGTACGTTTTCACAAACACACAGCATGAATGGTCGAATGAACAGGCAGTCGTTGTGTTACCTTCATAGGGGGGTAGCGATGATACGGCGCAGAGCCTGTCGCGAGTTCAATGGCAGTGATTCCGAAACTCCAAATGTCAGCTTTGAAGTCGTAACCCCGTACCTGCGGTCACATGACATGCTAGCGGATCATCAGATGATGGGATGACAGACTATGACCCACACCAATCATAAACAGCTGTTTTTTTTTATAGCAGATATCCAATTATTAAACAATCTCTATGATCTACACTAAAATAGTTGAATGGTTATTAATCATTCAGATTATCGAAAAAGCTCTTAGAAACAGTCTAGCTGTGAACACTCTCATGGTGCCAAGATCCATCATATTTACAGTAGAAGACAGATACACATTGGCTCTGTTACAAAAACTACAGTACTGAGTGTCTTTCATCTTAGGCAGCAACTTTGCTTCAACTGATTCAGTTAGCATATCGCTGATCTAACCGCATGATACTCGAAGCACAAAAAATGAAAAGAACACAAAAATATTGGATAAAATTTTAATTACACTAACGTTCAAAAGTTTGGGGTCACTATTTTTTTTTGCAAGAAACTGATATTTTAATTCAGCAAGGATGCATTAAACTGATCAAAAGTGACAGTAAAGACAGTTTTGAACTTTCTATTAATCAAAGAACCCTGAAAATATGAAGCAGCACAATTGTTTTCAACATTCATAATGATAAGAAATGTTTCTTGAGCAGCAAATCAGCATATTATACTGATTTCTGAAGGATCATGTGACACTGAAGACTGGAGTAATGATGCTGAAAATTCAGCTTTGATCACAGGAATAAATTACATTTGAAAATATATTAATAATAGAAAGCAGTTATAACAGTTATTACGGTTTTGATTGTATTTTTGATCAAATACATGCAGCCTTGGTGAGCAGAAGAGAC
>NW_015506092.1:433740-434064 GCF_001515645.1 Sinocyclocheilus grahami | reverse complement strand
ATATATATATATATATATATATATATATATATACACTGTATATTTCCCCTGTATGTTTAAAAAGGTTTTCTAAATTTAAAAACTCTCTGTCAAACATTTCAATAGAAAAATCTCTGATTTGAAGTACAATCTGAACAAAGGAGAGCCAAGGTCACTATTGGAAACCCCTGTTATATAAAACCGATCAATATTCTAGATCTAGATCAGCCAGTTTCCCCTCAGGGACGGAAAAAGCCCCATTTCAGGAATTTAACACTTCTCCACACTACGATAAGTGTGTCTCAGGCCTGTTTTCTACTCTCCTTTATGTGGTTCTAACACACA
>NW_015506092.1:433425-433730 GCF_001515645.1 Sinocyclocheilus grahami | reverse complement strand
AAACTTTTCAGTATTGAATACATAATAATTATAATCAACATTTCTCTCTTTGTCCACCATATTTGATGGGTTATGACATTGAGTTTGTCAAGAAATGCATTATGGGATTGTCCTGTGTCTTATAACAATAAATGTAATGCTGCTTTAGATTTAGGCCAAAATAGGGTATCTTAGTATTTACTAAACTTCTAGAACAGCCTTCATGTTGTTTTTGTTTAGTTAAAGAATTATTTTTTAGCGTTTTTGCCTTTCTTATCATAGGACAGTGTAGATCTGACAGGTAGCGAAAAGTGAGAGAGAGGGGG
>NW_015506092.1:431312-431749 GCF_001515645.1 Sinocyclocheilus grahami | reverse complement strand
TGAAATAAGATGAAGCACGTATTTGCAAGCCGCGGATTTGTTGTCGAGCCCATCTAGTATTTAACTGTGCCAATGGAAAAGTCTTGAGATGTTAAATGCCAAGATGCTGGTGGTTAACTTACTAAGACAACAAAAAAAGATTTTAAAAAACTTATGAGAGAATCTACACATTTCAGCCAAGTCAAAGTCAAGCAAAGCTACAAACCTGCGATCTGCACCGATCCATCTTCTCCCAGTAGAATATTACCAGCCTTCACGTCCCTGAGGTCAAACCGAGACAAAGCACATCCATGTCACGGTTTATTATAATCTTAAACATTAACAATAATGCCAGTGGCTAAAGAATGAATCTGCATGTTTATGAATTTTTTTTAGACCATTATTACAGCAGTGATGGCCTGGAGGGAAAAGACCTCATTAGTATTTTCCAGCACTTA
>NW_015506092.1:428713-430156 GCF_001515645.1 Sinocyclocheilus grahami | reverse complement strand
TTTATAAAATAAGCTTATTTTAAATGATGAAACATCACATATAGTGTTGAAAATGAACATGTCCATAGTTCATTGAAAAGATTTTTCTCACCTCCACTCAGGAGCTTCATGACCAGCCAGAGTTCATCTTTCACAACAAATGAAGTGTAGTAGGTGACCACGTTGGGATGGTAACACTGGCTCATGGCTTGAATCTCTTTCTGTGGAGACAGATGGAGGTGTCTAGCTTTATAATGCATGTCTTTAATAATGTCCATGTGCTTTATAATGCATGCACATCAAAGTAATTGCAATGGCAGAAACAGAGAAGCTCTTGAACCGATTTATAATAGACAGTATTCACTAATAGAATGAATCTCGCAAAGTCTGTTACGAACAAGGCCATATTTCACACCAAAATCTAAAGAAAGAAGAAGAAATTCAAGCCCATGTTTATGACTATTATTTTTTATTTTTTTGAGAAAAATTGTAAATAACATTTACACACATTTTTCATGACCATATTGGAAAAACCTCTATTCTTTAAAACTGCATATAATTTTTTTTAAGTATTTATACATGGAGGTAAAAATTACTGTATGACCTTTAATTAATGCAAATGTAAAAAAAAATTGAATGTAATAAAAGTATTAAAAAGTTTGATTGATTTACATGAATCAGTTCAACCATGGACTGGAATCACTGTCCATTTCAATTATTTGATTCAACAATTCATTTGAGTCATCATTCAGAAATTCATCTTTCTGTGTAAATGATTTAAATGTTTTAGCAAAAATAAGCATGTAAATTGTCTGTTATGTCCCTACATATTTTGTTATATTGGTGTAATTACATGAAAATGATTAGTAAAAAACATCTAATTTTTTGTATAATTTTAAACTTACATTAAACATTTTGAATCTTTGGTTGAAATGACATTTCCTTTGATTGAAAAGAAAAAGGAGCAAGCGTAACTGTTATAAATATGATAATATACAGACATTTTTATACTTATAAGGAATACTAATAAGGAAACTTAATTTGTGAACACAACAGACAAATTCTTATCTTTGAAATCTGCAGTGGCAATCAATGCTTCAATACTGATGCTGTTTTTCAATTTATTTCAAAGCAGAACTCATGCATGAATGTGCAAGAAAAACCTGTTTAGCTTGTGCATGTAAGCATGCATCCAACTGATAAAGAAATTTCACATATTCCAATAATATAAGGCATTAATAAAAGGACTGCAGGATGCAAACCTGAAGTAAATTGAAAAAGTGCATTGCATATGTGCTGTCTGGATTCAGCATAAATTTACACAAACCATATTTCTGTGTCAGCCAATTTGAGAGTAAATCGGAGAGATGTTTATAGCAGAATCCCATCTCCGGGAATAAACTTGTTTTCGTGACAGAAAAGTCATTAATCAAACCATCAGTTTCCAATCTCACTGCACCAAAA
>NW_015506092.1:426193-427537 GCF_001515645.1 Sinocyclocheilus grahami | reverse complement strand
AAATCTGTTCCCATGAAGAAACAAACTCATCTACATCTTGTATGGCCTGGGTTCATGTTTCATTTTTGGGTGAACTACTACTTTAAGATTATTGTTAAATGCGTATGATGAAAACGAATGGGGAAAAATGGAACCAAAAGATGTTTGTCCAATGTCTGCCCAGCCCAGTCAGGCTGCTCAAAAAAGCAAATTGCAATTTCCCTGTAACTAATTGCATTTCCATGTAATGTGTGCATGTTTACATGCATATGCATGTGCATGGCAGAATCTGCATGAGTAGACAAAGCTGTTTTTATGTTGTTCCTCACCAACAGCTCATCCATGCTGGTCTGGCATTTCTCCAGGTTGATTCTCTTGATGGCCACACGCTCCTGTCGAGGGCAACAAAGCGCTGCCTGGACGACTGCTGTGGCTCCGCTTCCTACAAAACACAGTGTACACGTCTCTAATGAACAAAGCGCATGTCGTGTCAAAGACATTATTCTAAATGAAAGGCAGACAGTAAACATGCCCTCTGGAATATAAAAGCTTGTGCACAGCAGGTGCAGCTGATCATATGATGTGCTTATAGGATTGATAACAGACGTGTGTGACGCTGTGATAAGTAGCTTTACTGTAAGAGAGACAAATTGCATGCAAGTTGTTATTTCTAAATCAATGTAATCTAAATCAATTACAATTTAAATTCAAATGTAAATTTGTATTTTCAATTATTAGCATTATGTAAATATTATTTACATAATGTTGTGTATTGTGTGTGTATATATACAGTATATACATATATATATATATATGTGTGTATATGTGTGTGTGTGCGAGTGAGTGAGTGAGTGAACGAAAGACAAAAACAAAGCCAGAAATGTTAATAAAATAATACATTACATTACATAATACAAATATATAATATAGTATTTTATGATATATTATACGGTAATTATATATACTACCATTTAAAAATTTGTGGTCAATAAGATTTTAAATTACTTTTCTTTTTTCTTTTTTTTTGAACAATATGTTTATTTGATCAAAAATTTAGTAAAAACATTAATATTGTGAAATATTAAAACAACTGTTTTCTATTTGAATATATTTTAAAATGTAATGTATTCCAGTGATGCAAATCTGAATTTTCAGCAGCCATTACTGCAGTCTTCAGTGTAACATGACCCTTCAAAAAACATATTAATATGCTAATTTATATATTAGTTATTATTGATTACGGATATTATCTGATGAATAACAGAAGTGGTTATTTTGCCTATTCAGTTGCAAAAATCTGCTGACATCCTTGGGCATAAAATATACAGGTGCATCTCAATAAATTAAAATGTCATGGAAAAGTTA
>NW_015506092.1:416593-425024 GCF_001515645.1 Sinocyclocheilus grahami | reverse complement strand
GAAGGCCAACAATTCACTAAAAATGTTTTTTTTATTGGTCTTATTTATTGAGATGCACCTGTATATTTTTTGGCGAGTAAATATTATGCAAAAAAAACCTAAACGTGATTAAATTACATTTAAATTCATCAATTTGTCTGCATTTTATTTGCAATCATTAGATTCTATTTAATCCAGCTCCAAGGAAAAGTACTTGAACCCTTGGATTTACCATGTAAATTTGATCTGATCCTCAATCAACTCATCAGGAATAGACAAACGCAGTCTGCTTAAGCAAATACCAATAAAAATTACTTCATTTCCTTATAATGAAATTATATAACTAAATGATATGAAATTATATAAATGATATCTATATGAATTATATAACTAAAATTAAATAACTCTAATTACAGATTTAGGTTAAATAAAAATGTCAGTCTTTATTTTTCTTCTTTTTAGGAAACAAATCAAAGAAAAATAAACAAATTCTACTGTTCTTAATATTCTGTATGTTGCTCAAAAACAAAATATATAGTGTTCAGCAGAAAAAGTTTTAATTTTTTTTACCCAGTCATTTAAAAATAACACATTTTAGAGCTGTAACGACAATACCGTGAAACCGTGATATGTCTGCTTATGGTTATCATACCGTCAAAATCTCATACCGGCCCATGCCTAGATGCAACATGAGCATATCTAAATTTAATGCTGCAACACTTTTGGGGAATAAGGGAAGTCGTGGCCTAATGGTTAGAGAGGACTTGTAACCCAAAAGGTTGCAGGTTCGAGTCTTGTACTGGCAGGGATTGTAGGTGAGGGGAGTGAATGTACAGCACTCTTTCCCACCTTCAATACCACGACTGAGGTGCCCTTGAGCAAGGCACCGAACCCCCAACTGCTCCCCGGGTGCCACAGCATAAATGGCTGCCCACTGCTCCGGGTGTGTGTTCACTGCTGTGTGTGTGCACTTTGGATGGGTTAAAAAAACTAGACCACTAGTATGGGTCACCATACTTGGCCCATGTCACGTCACTTTTTTTTTTTTCCATTTCATTTTCACTTTATTCGTGTCACCAGTAATAGTTGAATTAGTACAGGGGCACTTTTGTCCAGTTTGGTGGCATTTTTGCCCCAAGCTCACAATATTTCCGACCCGTGGCCAGGGGAAGACCAAGCCTATGGGAGGAGAAGTCATGTGACTCAGCTTATTGCATGAATAATATTTATATATGCCATATATTAATATTTATAATCAATATGAATAGCTGTGCATGCACAAGCGACGGGTATACTTCAGCTGTACGTGCACCTCTTGCACCACTTTCCATGTGTCTCTCATTGAAAATTAACTGACCTGTGCTTTCCGCGTCCTGAACAGCCTTTATGTTGAGCTGCCCACCGCATATTCACCCGGATCTTCCGATGGCCTGTACATACATTTATTAAATAATAGCCTATAATACAGAATTTGCAGCAGTAGTTGTGTGCATTTTTTTTTTTACGTCATGAAACGTTCATGTATGCTTTTATTTTAGTGCAATTGTATCAATAAACAAAATCTCTTGTGCATCTTAAAGATCATGTTTAATTTGTGACACTGAAGTGGGGGCGGCATGACAGTGTTTCGTCTAGAGCAGCTGTTGAGCTTGTGCCAGCCCTGCATTAACCTCTTCTAAACGAAACGGTTTCAGTTCTGCAATATTTAAAGGTTATCTATCTCTCTAGGTCATGCTAAAGCATCTCAGTCGGGTTGAGGTCAGGACTCTTCTGGGTCACTCAAAGTGGTGTATGACAGACAGATGGACTTCAGTTTCCTGCTAAATGGCCTGAATCGTATAAACTTGGGAATAAATTCCATTCGACTTTTTGCACATTTTTGACACGCAGCAATGCTTTTTTGGGACAGCAGTGGCTTCCTCTTTGCAGGACACCCACAGCGCTGAACTTTCTCCATTTATAGACAGTTTGTTTTACCATGTGTTGATGAACATGCAGAGATGATTTCGTAACCCTTTTTCAGCTTGCAAGTCAACAAGTTTCAATCTGAGGCGTGCTGAGCTCTCTTTTGGTTTTTGAAAGTTCCTTCAGTGTCTGTGATATCCCACAATCCCGTGCATGCAGTCAGTTATCCATTTTTGAACTTATGATTCAATTTTGTACTGTGAAATAAGCATTGTAGGCATTAAATATTAATTTGGTTATACCTAAATTCAACTTAAATTTGATCATTAGACATGTGATTGTGTCTGAAATGAGTTTCCTTAGGAGGTAGTAGTATCTTCATACAAAACCACTGTCTGTCATTGACTGAACTGAGAAGTGAGGCAAAATGAAACTCCATGGGTTCACATACTTTTTCTTGTAACTGTAGGCCTATTGCAGCATTATGTTTATCGGCCAGTAGCTACCATTCTCTCAAAATATTGAAAAAGTCACATTTGTTGACCACAAATCATATTATATTATATAATAATTTATAATTATATAATTATGTAGTTATAATATATTAAACATGTATTTAATTTTTTATTAAATAATTAATAATTAAATAATATTTTTTATTAAATCATTTAATTATATAATTATAGTTATACTGTATATTAATCAAATGTATAATACTTCATTATATAATATGATCCATTTATATACAGTACAATACCATCCAGAAGATTGTGGGGGTTTTTTTTTTACAGAAATCTTTTGTAATATTATGAATGTATTAAGTGTCGCTTTTCATATTTTTTTTAAAGTGTCACTACATTCATATCACATTTGTGACTATAAACACACACGCACAAACACAAATGCAGTGCTGCTATTCACACCGTAAGAGTGTGTGACACTCTGCCAACTGCGGCTGACAGATAAGGAGGGGGTCCTGACCATGCAGTCCTGATTAGCAGAAGAAGTGCACAGAAACTATAGAGAAGCTCTCCGGTAATGCTAGCTCTTATCTGAGCTGATAGCATACTGCTTTAACAGGCATCTCAACTAGAGCCCGACCGATATATCGTTTTGCCAATATTATCGGCGAATATGCTGCCGATATGCCGCCGATATGAACATTTTTTTACAGAACATATAACGCTGATAAAATGCTTGAAATGGTGTAATTACTTAGTTTGTCCAGCACAGCGCGCTCCATTGTTTGCTACTGGCAACCTGGATCCCGGAGGGCTACCGACGCCCGGAGGGTGGTGTTCGAGAGGGCTCCTCGAGCTGAAGGGATCCTCCGAATTTGGTGGAGATCTCACTTCAGTAAGGAGGTCTCTTGTTCAGGCAGCAGCATTCAAGCGTTGTCTTATTCGACTGCAAGTGCCCTGCGAAGTGGACTTCACATGAAATTCCGCCATGACTCCAGTTCCAAGGGAACGTACACGTAACATTCAAAGGGCATTAAAGTGCGCAAGACGTGAATTTATATTGTATTTATTTACAGAGGTATATTATGTCACACTTCTCTAGTAAGTTTCGTCTGTGTGTGAAGACAATTGCGCAAATCCGTGTATGAATGTTCCGAAGTGAAATAAACTTCAAAGGAATAAAGTTGAATGGAATTGAATTGAATTAAAGTTGAATAAACTTCCACTTTACTGTTCAGTGCACTGATGTCAGACTCATTTTGGATAATAAAGTTTATTGTTAAATTGTTAAATGCCCGGCCTCCATTACGTATCTCTGTCACGTCATTATAAGTGTTTGATCACCACATTTGAGTGATCATTGCAAAAAATGTGTTTATGTATATATATTCTGTTTATGTATATACTGTATTCTATATATAGTACCAGTCAAATGTTTGGACCCTTGAATGGGAAAGTGTCCAAACTTTTGACTGGTACTGTACTATAATATACACAAAGGATATCTGCCTTTATTTACTCCCAAATATCGGTATCGGCCCAAAAAAAAACCATATCGGTCGGGCTCTAATCTCAACCTCCCTGCGCTCACAGCCCTGAAGAGGGCCTTCTGTGTTTCTGTCTTTATTTACTCTGGGAGCCTCATGTCTGCAGGCAGTGGGTCCATCACTATCAGCCGTCTCAATTTGAGTCGAACTTTTATAGATTTGAGAATGCAGCAAAATGTCAATGAATGAAGAAAAGAAAAAAAACAGGGAAGGAAAATGTCATAAAATAACAGATTATTATTGATTATTAGGAAAAGTTCACTCATAAAATTAAAAAAGTCATATATTGGGAAGTCTTTTTGCTATAATTATTATGCATGCTGTATGGCCTCATATTAACCGTTCAACTAGTGAAGACAAAAAGGTGTTTACAAAGAGTGGAAAAAAAGGGAAATTCATAGAAATTTTAAACTAACATCTTGTTGTTGACCAATAAAAGCCCATAAGCAGGTATGCATAAACTACACATCCGCAACTGCATGATGCTTTGCTATTATCTTTAAGGATGTTTATAAATACAATAACTTTTATATAAGCCCTAGTTAGTAATATTTCAAGATAAACACTTACTGGACTGAAGCAGCGTCGATTTACTTGATTATCCATATATCGTTTTTTTTTTTTTTAAATCATTTTAAAATGTTAATATGATCATCAGGTTTTTGATGAACGTTTATTTGTTCATCTTTCAATCATTATTGTATTGCTTTGCATTATATGCTTTGAGTTCCACAATAAAAGCTTTGATCCAAAAACTAATTTAAATATCATCTTACTAAAACATGTTATTGGGAGATATTGAGTGGTGACTGATATTTATATCATTTTATGCAAGTAGTCTGTTATACTGTTACAAAGATCTCATTGATTTACAGTACAAGCCATCAGAATTGTATCCATATAAATATCAGCATCTACACGAAATTGCATATTTTTGTTCAGTCTGGGCCTTTGAATATCATATATATATATATATGGTCTGAAGTTTCAATAAATTGTTCCATTCAATTCGATTATATTATTTCATGTGCCAGGCTTTACAGGGTTAATATGTGTACTGCGTGAGCGGTGTAATATAAAATATGCATATAAATTCTAATAATAATAATAATAATATGTACATTAGTCAGTGTTTAAAGCACGTTACAAAGCATAAACATAAAATACATAAATTGATATATCTAATGTCAATGTGTTATAAGATCAATCCGCCAATTGTGCTTAAGTGACGTAGGCAGGCTATATAAATGTGTCATTGTAATTCAATTTCTCAAAACTGCTGTTCATTTCTTTGTGAAGAACTTTTTGAATTATCAAAAAAAAAATTACTAGATGCACTTTTGAGAAATGAGAAGTGCTCGATCTGAGCAGCAGAGGGTGTCGTGAGACGAGCGCAAACTCATCGCATGCAGCAAATGACACCTTTGAATCTCACAGACAGTGCAAGTGGCGACAAGATGCACGCATGCACTACACACTCAGAATATTAATATCTTAAAATATGTCAAATCATAATAATGACTCTCGTTGTCGCTGCTATTAGTGTTTTGTTAAATATCCGCCAGTCTGTGCAATGCATCAACTTCAAACCCCTGAAACTTGGTTGCACTTTTTGGTCACAATAACCTTCCCTGTGTATAATAATAATAATAATAATAATAACAGCACCTTTACTGTAAACGTCACAGTAGCCTGATGTCTCACTGGACACGTGCTATTATAAGGCATCATCACTCATTACACGCGCGCTGTCATTACATCTAATAGCTCCAAAACATATGATAGGAAGCTTCCCTTGTCACATCCGCATCGCATTACTGTCATCGGCCGGTGCATATGGGGAAAAAGCCGGTAGGCCCAAACCAAAGCAACAAATCGAAGCCAATGACGGGCTCAAATCCACCTGCAACTACCCACCGATCACCTCCTGGAGCTCGTACGCCTCCTTGACAATGGGCCAGCTGCTGGTGAGCGCCGGCTGCGGGGTTTGGACGGCCGCCGGGGGGTCGCTCTGCTCCGCCATGATGCTGCTGAGAGAGTCGCTCTCACTCGCTCACCTCCGCGCTGCTGCTGGATCACTGCCGCCTGACTGTGATGAACACATCCGGAGAGACACTTCGCGAATCCTACTACAGCTAGGGCTTAGCTCATGAATATTCATTTCGGCGCGCTGATATCACTACAGCGTAGCACGTGAATATTAAGTAGCTTATGAATATAAATTTGCCCGTGGTGACGTGGTTTGGTGACTTTCGTTGGAGTGTCAAGTTAGGTTAGGTAGTTTCATTTATTTTTATTTACTTTTATATTATGTAGTTTCATTTATTTTATTTTATTTCATTCATTCATTCGTTCATTCAATCATTCATTCATTTAGTTGAGTAAGCGTATGCTATCTTGTTTTATTTATTTATTTATTCATTAATTAATTCAATCATTCATTCATTTAGTTGAGTAAGCGTATTTTGAACGCTATCTTCTTTTATTTATTTATTCATTCATTCATTCATTCATTTAGTTGAGTAAGCGTATGCTATCTTGTTTTATTTATTTATTTATTCATTCATTCATTCATTCATTTAGTTGAGTAAGCGTATGCTATCTTGTTTTATTTATTTATTTATTCATTCATTCATTCATTCATTTAGTTGAGTAAGCGTATTTTGAACGCTATCTTCTTTTATTTATTTATTCATTCATTCATTTATTCATTCATTCATGCATTTAGTTGCGTAAGCATAGTTTGAACGCTATCTTGTTTTATTTATTTATTCATTCATTCAATCAATCATTCATTCATTTAGTTGAGTAGCCGTATTTTGAACGCTATCTTCTTTTATTTATTTATTCATTCATTCATGCATTTAGTTGCGTAAGCATAGTTTGAACGCTATCTTGTTTTATTTATGTATTTATTTATTTATTCATTCATTCATGCATTTAGTTGCGTAAGCATAGTTTGAACGCTATCTTGTTTTATTTATGTATTTATTTATTTATTCATTCATTCATGCATTTAGTTGCGTAAGCATAGTTTGAACGCTATCTTGTTTTATTTATTTATTTATTTATTTATTCATTCATTCATTCAATCATCCATTCATTTAGTTGAGTAACCATATTTTGAACGCTATATTGTTTTATTTATTTATTTATTTATTCATTCATTCATTCATTCAATCATTCATTCATTTAGTTGAGTAAACGTATTTTGAATGCTATCTTCTTTTATTTATTTATTTTAGTTGAGTAAGCGTATTTTGAATGCTATCTTGTTTTATTTATTTATTCATTCATTCATTCATTTAGTTGAGTAACTGTATTTTGAACGCTATCTTGTTTTATTTATTTATTTATTCATTCTATCATTCAATCATTCATTCATTTAGTTGAGTAAGCGTATTTTGAACGTTATCTTGTTTTATTTATTTATTCATTCATTCATTCATTCTTTTAGTGGAGTAACCATATTTTGAACGCTATCTTGTTTTATTTAAAAAAAAAATAATTTATTCATTCATTCATTCATTCATTCAATCAATCATTCATTCATTTAGTTGAGTAACCGTATTTGGAACACTATCTTGTTTTATTCATTTATTCATTTAATCATTCATTCATTTAGTTGAGTAAGCGTATTTTGAACGCTATCTTGTTTTATTATTATTTTTATTTATTCATTTATTCATTAATTCATTCAATGAATCATTCATTCATTTAGTTGAGTAAGCGTATTTTGAACGCTATCTTGTTTTATTTATTTATTCATTTATTAATTTAACCATTTATTCATTTATTCATTCATTCATTCAATCATTCATTCATTTAGTTGAGTAACCGTATTTTGAACGCTATCTTGCTTTATTTGTTTATTTATTCATTCATTCATTCATTCATTCAGTCATTCGTTCATTTAGTTGAGTAAGAGTATTTTGAAGGCTATCTTGTTTTATTTATTTATTCATTTATTAATTTATCCATTTATTCATTTATTCATTCATTCATTCAATCATTCATTCATTTAGTTGAGTAAGCGTATTTTGAAGGCTATCTTGTTTTATTTATTTATTCATTAATTAATTCATTCATTCATTTAGTTGAGTAACCGTCCGTAGAATGCTATCTTGTTTTGTTTTTTTATTTATTTATTCATTCATTCAATCATTCATTCATTCAGTCATTCATTCATTTAGTTGAGTAACCGTATTTTGAACGCTATCTTGTTTTATTTATTTATTCATTCATTCATTCATTCTTTTAGTGGATTAACCGTATTTTGAACGCTATCTTGTTTTATTTATTTTTTTATTTATTCATTCATTCAATCAATCATTCATTCATTTAGTTGAGTAAGCGTATTTTGAACGCTATCTTGTTTTATTTATTTATTTATTCATTAATTAATTAATTCATTCATTCATTCATTCATTCATTTATCCATTCATTCATTTATTCATTCATTCATTCATTTAGTTGAGTAAGTGTATTTTGAACGCTATCTTGTTTTATTTATTTATTTATTCATTCATTCATTCAATC
>NW_015506092.1:393413-416458 GCF_001515645.1 Sinocyclocheilus grahami | reverse complement strand
ATTTAGTTGACTAACTGTATTTTGAACGCTATCTTGTTTTATTTGTTTATTTATTTATTAATTCATTCATTGATTCATTCATTCAGTCATTCGTTCATTTAGTTGAGTAAGCATATTTTGAACGTTATCTTGTTTTATTTATTTATTTATTTATTTATTTATTTATTCATTCATTCATTTAGTTGAGTAACCGCATTTTGAACGCCATCTTGTTGTGTTTATTTATTTATTTATTTATTTATTATTTATTGAGTTGTCTTCATTCGGCTTGTTTTCGGTCAGATGTCTGTTAATTTATTAAGGATCGCATCATTTCCAGCTTTCAGCTGTGTTTTGAAAACGTTTTTCTTTTCTGCTTTTTCCACTTATTACATGTCTTAAGGAATATGATTTAATTGCTGCTACCTCTATGAGCTAAATTTAGTACACATAAATGTAAACACGGAGGTAAACATTGCTGAACTTCTGTCTCTCACAGAAGTTCAACAATGCCTAAAAAAAAACATTGTAACATTGTTGCACATTTTGTAAATATTTGTAAATATTTTAATGCTTTGAATAACTTTTTCCATTTCCATGGTTTATTTATTTATTTATTTTTTGTACGCACAAAAAATAGTCATGTGTTCATAGATAAATATTTAAAGTGTGTGTGTGTGTGTGTGTGTGTGTGTGTGTTACAGCTCGGCCTGATGGGAAAATGAGCCTCTGGACGGACAACCTACATGATTGTCTCATGATTTTGCGTTTTTCCCACATTAATAATTATTTAATTTTATGTCTGTTTATGTATGATATGCATTAGAATATCCGCAAACGATTCTCATGAATATTAATTTTAGGCGTGATAATATTGCAAAAGCGTAGGTTATAGATATGAATTATTCTTGTTTATTCAGCGAAAGCGTATTACGTTGATTGGTAAACCTTTTTTACAGTCGATGGTTCAGTCACGTTAGGTAATTAATATTCATGATCAAGTCGTAACCTTAGTATGTTTGCGCCAATAAAAAGTTTCCCTATTTCATCGGGTTGTATTTATTTATTTATTTTCAAAATCAGAATCAGAATCAGAATCAGAAAGAGCTTTATTGCCAAGTATGTTTGCACATACAAGGAATTTGTTATAGTGTCACAAGCTTCCAGTACACGGAGACAACAACAACACACAGATAATAAAAGTGAGATGTGAATAAAATACACATGCATAAATATAAACCACAAAAAAAAAAAGAATAAATTGTATGTAAAATGTAAAGGCTGAGATATCATATACTATTATGAAAGAGTATATGATAGTCTTTCATGACTGATGATTTCTCTCTCTCTCTCTCTCTCTCTCTCTCATGAGTTATAGGCCTACCCCTGAGAAACACTTTAATAGCATTTTTTCCCACTGATCTATAATGGAGAGCATTATACAGATCAGTAATCCCCCCCCCCCACAATGTGTCAATAGCCTACACAACAAATAACCATTCATAACCATCTTCCTGAACTAATATTTAACCCCACTTCGCTTAATTTTTTTTTTTTTAAAGTCGGGTCTTGATTAATTTGGCTTCATGTATAAAGCATTTCGCAAGAATTAATGTATAGTTTACGATATAATCTCTGTTTGAATTCACCAAAAACAAAAAGACCAGCAGCACTGCAGTAGCCATCTGTCGTCCAGCAGGTGGCGCAATTTCATCAGATTTGACAGCTAAAGCGCCCGTGCCAGGTGGCCCTGTGTAGTTCGTTCTGTGCTTTATTTTTGAGGAGTGACTTTTATTTATTGCGAGGAGTAAACGAATACAACAAAAAGTGCTTAGTTACATATAAAAAAAGATTACAAAATAAAAACAAATATTATTATCAAAATAAACAATAATAAAACACTATTAAAATTACAGATGAAAATGGTTGGTTTCTTGTTAGAACACTGTCATAAAGCATTTCAAAGAAACAATACAAAAACTAAAACTATACTGCTAACTAAAATGATTAAACATTTCTGTTAATTGAAATAAAGCTGATATAAAAGAAAATATAATATTAAGGGAAAAAAATAAATAAACGAAAATTACAAATGTAGCTTTGGCAACTGAAATTAGTTTAAGTCGAAGCATTAAAATTACTAAATGGAATTAAAACCAAAACAGAACAAATAATAAAAAATCATAATAATAAATAAATAAATCTTAAATAGTACAGAAAAAGCACATATCAAAATGACTAACAAATGAAAACGATATACTTATTATATACTTTTGTAGGCTACTACCATAGTAGAGGAGATCGGGGTGATTAGAGCCTGTGGGGAAGTTCAGCCACCCCTTGTTTCTAGACAACCTGAAACTAAATTGGTGATGTGACCCACAAATATATGAAGAGCTAACCATTTTACTAACTCTGTGATGGAGAGAAGCCCATGGAATAATTGGTAACTACATTTAAGTTTAAACAAAACAGTTTTTTTGCTGTTCAAATTGATTTTTTTAATGTTCAAGGACCCATGCTTCTTGTGTTTGAACAATTACAGACAAATCTGAAAAATATCAGGCATGTGATTGTGCTTTGGGAAGTTATCATACTGTTAGCATGATGTCAGCTCTAAACTGCTGGATGATGCACGTTTGTTAAAAAGGTCGGAGTGGGCTCATTTGAGACGACAGTCTTGGGGTAAGTTAGTTGAGCCAGTGGCTCACCCCTTCATATGATTATAAAGTTTTACTGTAAATTGTACATTTTAAATTGTACTGTACATTTGACTGTAATTTTACATTATACTTCATTCATTTTAAACATTTTTGATTTTGTTCTTGGTTTTGAACTTGGTCTTGTTCTGAAAATTGTAAAATGTTAAATAGACCCTGTTTTTAAATAGGCCCTGTAAATAGGGAAATTGTATTCCCCACAACATCTATAAGTGGGATGTTAAGTTCTATTAGCCCAGTTTTGTGAGGTCAATTGCATTTTTTTTTATTCTTCAATTGTAACTTTATTTTGCTCTGAAATTTTTTATTACAAATAAAAATGCCTTCAAAGTTGTGAACTGTATCTTTAAATAAAACTTTTCAGAAGTCATCCATTCTATTATCCAAACCTCTTTGTCCTTATTAGGGTCGTGGGGAGCTGGAGCCTAACCCAGCATCTTGAGCCACAGGCGAGGAAAACCCTGGATGGATGGCCAGTCCATCACAAGGCGCACACATCGATTTTAAGAAGTTATTTTGATTGAATTTCTCTTCCTTTGATATAGCACGAGGTGAAAATGTTCACCTGTGAAATGTCAGATCCAAAGGTTGAAATGTGAAAATGTTTTACTTCAGCATAATCAACGGCACAGTTTCACTCCTTGTGGCTCAATTTACACCACACTGGGGGCAAGTTGAGCCAAGAGACCACTTTTTTTTTCTTCTTTTTTTTTTTTTGGAAAGCCATATTTTGAAAGCAGTTTATTTTAGATCCAAAGTGATTATTCCCAATGATGCACCACATCCTGAAATGTATCATTTATATTTAAGTTGGACCCATTACTGTCATGTGCTCACTTTAAACACACCGTTAGTAAAAACTGCTCAACTCACCCGCTCTCCCCTATATTAATTATACTAAAATAACATTGCTTCAGGAGCTCTTGGGTTTCATAGGCCCATTGATGAACTTCTGTCTCTCACAGAAGTTCAACAATGCCTAAAAAAAAACATTGTAACATTGTTGCACATTTTGTAAATATTTGTAAATATTTTAATGCTTTGAATAACTTTTTCCATTTCCATGGTTTATTTATTTATTTATTTTTTGTACGCACAAAAAATAGTCATGTGTTCATAGATAAATATTTAAAGTGTGTGTGTGTGTGTGTGTGTGTGTGTGTGTGTGTTACAGCTCGGCCTGATGGGAAAATTAGCCTCTGGACGGACAACCTACATGATTGTCTCATGATTTTGCGTTTTTCCCACATTAATAATTATTTAATTTTATGTCTGTTTATGTATGATATGCATTAGAATATCCGCAAACGATTCTCATGAATATTAATTTTAGGCGTGATAATATTGCAAAAGCGTAGGTTATAGATATGAATTATTCTTGTTTATTCAGCGAAAGCGTATTACGTTGATTGGTAAACCTTTTTTACAGTCGATGGTTCAGTCACGTTAGGTAATTAATATTCATGATCAAGTCGTAACCTTAGTATGTTTGCGCCAATAAAAAGTTTCCCTATTTCATCGGGTTGTATTTATTTATTTATTTTCAAAATCAGAATCAGAATCAGAATCAGAAAGAGCTTTATTGCCAAGTATGTTTGCACATACAAGGAATTTGTTATAGTGTCACAAGCTTCCAGTACACGGAGACAACAACAACACACAGATAATAAAAGTGAGATGTGAATAAAATACACATGCATAAATATAAACCACAAAAAAAAAAAGAATAAATTGTATGTAAAATGTAAAGGCTGAGATATCATATACTATTATGAAAGAGTATATGATAGTCTTTCATGACTGATGATTTCTCTCTCTCTCTCTCTCTCTCTCTCTCATGAGTTATAGGCCTACCCCTGAGAAACACTTTAATAGCATTTTTTCCCACTGATCTATAATGGAGAGCATTATACAGATCAGTAATCCCCCCCCCCCACAATGTGTCAATAGCCTACACAACAAATAACCATTCATAACCATCTTCCTGAACTAATATTTAACCCCACTTCGCTTAATTTTTTTTTTTTTAAAGTCGGGTCTTGATTAATTTGGCTTCATGTATAAAGCATTTCGCAAGAATTAATGTATAGTTTACGATATAATCTCTGTTTGAATTCACCAAAAACAAAAAGACCAGCAGCACTGCAGTAGCCATCTGTCGTCCAGCAGGTGGCGCAATTTCATCAGATTTGACAGCTAAAGCGCCCGTGCCAGGTGGCCCTGTGTAGTTCGTTCTGTGCTTTATTTTTGAGGAGTGACTTTTATTTATTGCGAGGAGTAAACGAATACAACAAAAAGTGCTTAGTTACATATAAAAAAAGATTACAAAATAAAAACAAATATTATTATCAAAATAAATAATAATAAAACACTATTAAAATTACAGATGAAAATGGTTGGTTTCTTGTTAGAACACTGTCATAAAGCATTTCAAAGAAACAATACAAAAACTAAAACTATACTGCTAACTAAAATGATTAAACATTTCTGTTAATTGAAATAAAGCTGATATAAAAGAAAATATAATATTAAGGGAAAAAAATAAATAAACGAAAATTACAAATGTAGCTTTGGCAACTGAAATTAGTTTAAGTCGAAGCATTAAAATTACTAAATGGAATTAAAACCAAAACAGAACAAATAATAAAAAATCATAATAATAAATAAATAAATCTTAAATAGTACAGAAAAAGCACATATCAAAATGACTAACAAATGAAAACGATATACTTATTATATACTTTTGTAGGCTACTACCATAGTAGAGGAGATCGGGGTGATTAGAGCCTGTGGGGAAGTTCAGCCACCCCTTGTTTCTAGACAACCTGAAACTAAATTGGTGATGTGACCCACAAATATATGAAGAGCTAACCATTTTACTAACTCTGTGATGGAGAGAAGCCCATGGAATAATTGGTAACTACATTTAAGTTTAAACAAAACAGTTTTTTTGCTGTTCAAATTGATTTTTTTAATGTTCAAGGACCCATGCTTCTTGTGTTTGAACAATTACAGACAAATCTGAAAAATATCAGGCATGTGATTGTGCTTTGGGAAGTTATCATACTGTTAGCATGATGTCAGCTCTAAACTGCTGGATGATGCACGTTTGTTAAAAAGGTCGGAGTGGGCTCATTTGAGACGACAGTCTTGGGGTAAGTTAGTTGAGCCAGTGGCTCACCCCTTCATATGATTATAAAGTTTTACTGTAAATTGTACATTTTAAATTGTACTGTACATTTGACTGTAATTTTACATTATACTTCATTCATTTTAAACATTTTTGATTTTGTTCTTGGTTTTGAACTTGGTCTTGTTCTGAAAATTGTAAAATGTTAAATAGACCCTGTTTTTAAATAGGCCCTGTAAATAGGGAAATTGTATTTCCCCACAACATCTATAAGTGGGATGTTAAGTTCTATTAGCCCAGTTTTGTGAGGTCAATTGCATTTTTTTTTATTCTTCAATTGTAACTTTATTTTGCTCTGAAATTTTTTATTACAAATAAAAATGCCTTCAAAGTTGTGAACTGTATCTTTAAATAAAACTTTTCAGAAGTCATCCATTCTATTATCCAAACCTCTTTGTCCTTATTAGGGTCGTGGGGAGCTGGAGCCTAACCCAGCATCTTGAGCCACAGGCGAGGAAAACCCTGGATGGATGGCCAGTCCATCACAAGGCGCACACATCGATTTTAAGAAGTTATTTTGATTGAATTTCTCTTCCTTTGATATAGCACGAGGTGAAAATGTTCACCTGTGAAATGTCAGATCCAAAGGTTGAAATGTGAAAATGTTTTACTTCAGCATAATCAACGGCACAGTTTCACTCCTTGTGGCTCAATTTACACCACACTGGGGGCAAGTTGAGCCAAGAGACCACTTTTTTTTTCTTCTTTTTTTTTTTTTGGAAAGCCATATTTTGAAAGCAGTTTATTTTAGATCCAAAGTGATTATTCCCAATGATGCACCACATCCTGAAATGTATCATTTATATTTAAGTTGGACCCATTACTGTCATGTGCTCACTTTAAACACACCGTTAGTAAAAACTGCTCAACTCACCCGCTCTCCCCTATATTAATTATACTAAAATAACATTGCTTCAGGAGCTCTTGGGTTTCATAGGCCCATTGATTGATGTGGTCTGTATGAACTTCTTTTTTTTTTTTAATTTTAAATTTAAAAAAATACTTTTTTTCGTGTATTTTGATGAAAATAATGACAGAAGAATATTAATTTCTGCCTGAACTGTTCCGTCAAGCGACGCTCTTATGATTGACAGGCGCACGGACCAATCAGCGTCGCGGAGGCGGAGCGCGTCGGGCACTTTCTACTTCCCTGCACTGAGAGAGAGGAGACTCGCAACCCGAGCGGGCGGTGCTGCAAACCCCGATTCCATCACCACCACCACCACCATCATCATCATCATCATCATCACACTGGACCTGCACAGATCAGACAGAGCGTCGCAAGCCGCGTCGGCCACTGACTGCACATCAGCGCGGGCGTCCAGACCTGAGATCCGCTGGAAATGGCAGGGATCCTGGCGTGGTTCTGGAACGAGAGGTTCTGGCTCCCGCACAACGTAACCTGGGCTGACTTGAAAAACACAGACGAGGCAACCTTTCCGCAAGCCGAGGATCTGTATCTGGCGTGTCCTTTAGCATGCTGCATGTTTATGATCCGGCTGGTCTTTGAGAGGTACGTCCAGTGTCACATCTTCATCATCATCACCATCATCATCACTGCTGAAGATGTTTCGCTCAGGGTTCATCCTCAGCTGATGATGATGATGATGGGACAGGTTTGTGTTCCTTCACATTGTCACTGAATGCTTGCATGAATTAGGACAATGACAAGAACCCAGTATGGCCAGTCTTCTGGATTAATGATAGTGATGCAAAGTAGGTCAGTGCCTCTTTTTGTTGTGTAGAGTCATTCTTAAGTGTGCCATCTATTTGTTTTTTTTGTTTTTTTAACGGAATGCTTTTATAGCAAATCTAAAGTTTGAGAATGTTCACTGATTCCCAACACCGGGGCATGTTGTCACACTACTGTATGGGGTAAGTTGTCACAAAACAGTAAAACATTAATCAATGACTATGTGAATAATAAAAAGAATTTGAGTTTAATGTTTCCTATCATGCATTAATGTCATGAAAATGCATTAACCCAATGTCTGTTATGCTTGAACCAAGGCTGCCTTTAATATTGTGAAATATTATTTCATCTTAAAATAACTGTTTTCTATTGTAATATATTTTAAAATGTAATTTATTCCTGTGATTTTCAGCATCATTACTCCAGTCTTCAGTGTCACATGATCCTTCAGAAATCATTCTAATATGCTGATTTGCTGCTAATATGCTGAAACATGTCTTATCATAAAAAAAACAGCATATTTTTTAAATAGAAATACTTCATATCATTTTTGTAGTTATTGAGAACATTAGAAAAGTGTTGTGTGAGCAGGTTATAAAGAGAAAAATCTAAGAACTGATTCTCGAATAAGCACTATTGCTATGTTTTATTTGAAATATTTATGAAATTGTCAGGTATCACTTCAGAAGCTGGACAAAAATAGAATCCGCTCAAAGGAATATGATTTGTTCACATTGATATCGTCGTGATAAAAGAAAACTAAATATGGCTTTCGTAAATAGTGAGTTTAATATGTAGATTAAGATGAGGATATGAAAATGTACTGCACAGTAGCAGTGACCCATGAAATGTTTCTGCTGGTTGTCGTTCCTTTTTAGCATTCTCATTATCAGATCAGCTAGATAGAATCACATTAGCATAACAATACCTACTGTAATGCAGTCGCTGTGATCAGTGGATTAATCCTAATACACTCATGTTTATCAGACCTTCGCAAAAGCAGCCAGTCAGCTGCAGAAAGACAAAATGCTTACAGCTGGCCTGTGCGGTGTTAACGGCCCGTCTCTGAAGATTTTGCTCGGCCGCAGTGATTGCAAACAGGAGGACTTCTTTAGCCGGTTTACCTCAGAGGTTCCCTTTGAATATTGATTTTTAATGCAGCCTGTCAGACCTTCGGAATTAAGTTAGCAGGCATTGGTATTACAAGGTATAAATCTAATAAAGCGTTCTTTGTTATTGGTTGTTTTAGGTTTATCGCAAGGCCATGTGCACTAGGTCTGAAAATCCAGGCCAGCGGGCCGCAGAAAGCTCAGCCCAACGCCATTCTGGAGAAGGTCTTCACTGCCATCACCAAGGTACAGACCATGTTTCTTACCACAGTTAAAGAGGATTTATTGCTTCAGGAGGCTAAGAAAATCACTGCAACACAGTTTTGAGTGGTTTACTGCTTTTATAAAATGGCAGGAACAGCAGTTTGATCAAATAGGGTTATCACAAAAAAATTCAGTAAGCCAGTTTCAATAGGACAGCAGCAACTATTATATTAATATAAATATTAACACATTTAATCAAGACAACACGTTCAAGTTTGTCTCAGTTAAATTATTAATATTTTTACTGCATTATTATTATTATTATTATTAATTCTTCTGCATCAATATAAGAGTTATATTGTCCTTAGACTCAAAAATGGTCATAAAAAGTTTAGTTTTTTTTTACCAACATCACTTATGTTCATAACTAACCCTTTAAATGCTAGTTTGTTTATATAATGCCACTGCTGTTTATGAAGAAAAAATAATAATTTTACTTATGCTAAATGCTAAGCAGATTACATTTTTTATTTTTTTGGAGATTACTACAGCAGACCTGCCAACCGGTACGCATTTTGACCTTAAAGTACGCTGGTACGATTTGTCACTAAACTACGCAAAAACCTGGTGACCTGTGCACGCGCAGTAAACAAGCAACAGAAAAAGATGAGGAGTTCAACCAATCGGAGTGTTTTTTTCCAGTTTTGCATTTAAATGTTTTCCGCGGGTTTTATTTCTCTCCAAACTGGCGGTTTGTGTGTCCGTGAGTCGCGCGCTGAGATGAGGAAACACGTGCATGGTGCATCTGAAAAAGCAACATAAGCCGAGCATGACTTGTAATGCGGAGCGTTTCTAAACCTGTTGTCCAACATAACAGAACATTATAACATACTCCACAACATCAGACAAATGTTAGAAATAACTTCAGTCCTGATCTGATGTGGCTTCTTATCACAGGATGACGCAGAAATATATTCTATACTCATACTGTAATAAAAGCTTTGTCGATTAGCAATGGACTATAAATATACTTATGAAAACACCCGAGGTGGTTTTAAGAACACAGATAAACATTGTCACTGTTGAGTGTTTATTGTCTTAATGTTCTCTTTGAATGTCATCATTAAAAGCGCTTCTGTCTTTCATTCAGTTACAGCGATAGCTGCTTTTGTCCATATTAGGGATTTCCTGGAACGTGGTGAGCACTATTTCTTCGGTGATGCATATGTGGACTTTCTGCGCAGGGGAGCCCTCTAGTATTCAGTATGAATGAAACAGACATTACATGTGTTCATAGCACTAAATAATGGCCAATCTATAAAAATAATACTTCTCTCAAAAGAAATTTAAGGTAGACATGTGATAATCCATGTTTTTCTACAGTGTACAAGAATGTACCGGAGTTTTAATTAAAGTATACCGGGGTTTATTTTTTTTCTTTTAATTTTTTTATTTAAAATCGCTAAAAAGAACTCTGTGTCAAACCATCAGAACCAAACTGAAAACTGTGGTTAAAAAAACAGAGGTATTTATTGAACCTTGGGCTAACGGTATTGTTGCATTCCTACTGTTTACTCTAAAATACTGTATAACAGGAATATCACAAACTGAGTGCAGACTCTGAGTACTAACCTATGAAAAATATTTAAAGGGGTCATATGATGTTGCTAAAAAAGAACATTATTTTGTGTATTTGGTGTAATGAAATGTGTTTATGCGGTTTAAGGTTAAAAAACACATTATTTTCCACATACTGTACATTATTGTTTCTCCTCTATGCCCCGCCTTTCTGAAACGTGTCGATTTTTACAAAGCTCATCGGTCTGAAAAGCGAGGTGTGCTGTGATTGGCCAGCTATCCAGTGCGTTGTGATTGGCTGAATACCTCAAGCGTGTGACGGAAATGTTACGCCCCTCACCATGTTGTGATGATGCTCTGTCCAGCCGGAGCAATGATTAAAAAACATTAAAACCCATTATAAACGAGGCATTCGTTGCATCCAGTGGGGACATAATTATGGATTATAATGACTTATACTGTCTTTTTACGCATTGCATTGCAACGCGCCACGTAAACATAAAACCATGTCTGCATTTGTGATCGGAGAAATGACAAACAAGCCCTACTCTACACTTCCCAAAAAACTCATTTTAAATATATAAAATATAAAAACTCTTTAAATATAAAAAACGTACTTACAGTCTGTGAGTCAAAACAGCCGGCATTGTAGTCTACTCTACCAGGATCAGGAAACAAATCTGATGTCCATACCAACACACCCACACAATTACAATTACATAATTTCTTTTGACCTTTTTTCAGCAGAAACAGGAAAATAATAATAATAATAATAATAATTCGTTCCATAGGTCAGACCTTAGAAAATAGTGCCATCGGGTGGAAAATAGTAATGTTAAGTGTTAAAAGTAGTAAAGATTTTGATTGATAAATATTAAAAACACCAGATAGACATGTAATAAATGCTAAAAATGTGATTTTCACTGCAGGGGTCTTTAAATATAATGTGTTAGTACTGGTCTGTAATTTAAATGAGCTGAAAATGTTCCTTCTATGTTTTAGATTAAAATGTCTTATTGAGCTACCAAAGTTATCCATCCGAGAGAAGCGAGTGTTTTATCTTGTCAATATTGTTGTTTCATTTATACTAATGGCATAATAGACAGAGACAGGTCTTCTAGGCTGCATTTACGAGGCGTAATGATCTGATATTTTGATACTTATCCATTTTTTATCCTGCCTGTTTAAGTTGCATTTAAAGGGACAGTTCACCAAAAATTCTCTAATCCTTGTGATGTTCCAGATGTCTTTGTTGTCTTTAGTGTTTAACAGAAGAAACAAACTCATACAGGTTTATAACAACATGAGAGTGAGGGCTTTTTTCACTTTACTGCCACTTTAAGAAGAACAAGCTGTGTGTGTGCATTAATACTGTACCTCACCGAGGTGTAACGATGCTCACACGAAACAGACATGAATGATGATGTAGAGAACCCAAGTGAAGGTTTATTTACAACAGTGATAATCCAAAAACATGAACTGTGACTTATGACTTATGTGACTTCAGTGTAGTATATAAGGGGGAAAAAAATAGTCTTGCTGGTTCTGAATGATGCTTGATGATGAAAAGCTTTTTATCAGCCATTTATCTTTAAAGATTTGTTAAATTATGCAGTGACATGATTAAAACCTGCAGAGACTGTGAATCAGAAGCTCTTCTCACAGTCACTGAAACGAGAGGCGCCTCGATTACAGCGAATCACATTAGTGTAAGTGAATCACTTTAAGAAGAACAAGCTGTGTGTGTGCATTAATACTGTACCTCACCGAGGTGTAACGATGCTCACACGAAACAGACACGAATGATGATGTAGAGAACCCAAGTGAAGGTTTATTTACAACAGTGATAATCCAAAAACATGAACTGTGACTTATGACTTATGTGACTTCAATGTAGTATATAAGGGGAAAAAAATAGTCTTGCTGGTTCTGAATGATGCTTGATGATGAAAAGCTTTTTATCAGCCATTTATCTTTAAAGATTTGTTAAATTATGCAGTGACATGATTAAAACCTGCAGAGACTGTGAATCAGAAGCTCTTCTCACAGTCACTGAAACGAGAGGCGCCTCGATTACAGCGAATCACATTAGTGTAAGTGAACAGAACTGTTTCTAACACATTCACTATGGTACTGTGATTTTTTTTGAGTTACTATCACCTCCACTGAGTTGAATCAGTATATAATGTGAGTTCATTTATCTTGAATCAAATGTAAGTGCTCTTACTGATGTTCATTTGGGAACGAGGCCGACAAGAGTTTAATCCACAGCGTGAACTTCTGAACTAAAGCAGAGCAGAGGTTGCCATATAAGAGAAGAATAATGTTTCACCTTTTTGAGCCCTTGTCTTGAAAGAAGGCGCGTGCTCTTGATGGTGACAGCAGTGTGGATTGACGGTACAGCTGATCGCAGTCTCGGAGCGATAGCGTGGCTCTTTGACGTGTGTGGCTTTATCAGAGCTCATGTGCGCTGACGCACCAGCACTATTTTTAGCCACAACAGATCTAAGTTTCCTTGACAAATGTTCAGATTCTCGAATACATGACATCCAGGCACACGTTAAGAATAAAAAGACCATTCCTGCCTGAAACGGAGCTATGCAGAGACAGAGAGACCTCAGGGCGAAACTCATCTAGATTTTTCTTCAGAAAAATAGATTGTTTTGGCCAAAGCGTAGAGGTCTTGTATCAACCTGAAGGGATTTATTTTGCAGTAATGACCATATGAAGAGTTTGGTTCCAAAACGCTATAAATTCATTGTGATTAATTTGAGTAAAAACGTGTTTTCTTTACCAAGAAAGTGGCAAGGTGAAAACCACTATTTTCTGTTTCAAACTTTCACATAGCATCTTTAGGTTATAATAACATTACAAATTCAAACCCAGATTTAGATTTTCAAAGATTTATTATAAAATGTTATTATTTTTCCCCCCCAAAATGCAATAAATCCATGACACGTTTTTTTTTTTTTTTCTTCAAAATGCAATAAATCCATTGAATCAATATACAAGTTATTTTTCATATTGAAACTAATACACAACATGGTTAATCCACATATGACAGCCTCTGAACTTCATCAATACTAATCTTATATAGTTACAGGCACTGGACTAAAAATACATTCAATCAGTCATCACTCCCAAAATGAATTCAGCGGGTCATCTTGTTAAGGCTATAAATTAATTACAGCAATAAAAGAAAATTACAGCAATAGCATACATGAACAACAATATCACATTAGACCACAGAAATTCAGAAATGAGATTTCCCTTACATTCAACTTCCAAAAGTGCATTCATCTTTGTCATGTTACATTCATTTAGTTGACTAATGCTATACGCTGTATTAACAAAAACATAAATGGCATTACTAAAAACACTTACACTGACAAGCTACGCAATATCGCGGTCATAATGCGAATGTGACTCATCTGCGATTATGAACGCGAAATTGCAGTGATCTACGGCTCTGTGTATTAAATGCCGCTCCATCTGAAAGCATGTGATGGAGATTTACTATTAATCACAGAACAGGCTTTACTGACGAGATGCGCATGACAATCAAGTGCGATTTATCGTGAAGCCCTAAGTTTGTTTGTTGATCACAAAGTACAAAGTAGATAAGGAAAACTAGGATGCGGGGTGTCTAGAGTGAGTGGAATGGTGCGATGTGATTGGTTGTTACAGTTTACAGTGCGTGGAATGGTGCGCTGTGATTGGTTGAGCGGATATATCGCATTCTGCAGAGAAGGGAGACTGGCGTTTGTCGCGGTTTGGAAAGAAAGGGAGAAAACATGACTGAATAACTCGGCGGATATCGCATTTTGCATCAAATTAAAAATGGACTTTTCAATACCGACCAGATACAATACTGATTTTGGCGGAAACTCAAATTTTTTTTTCAAATGGCGTTTATTGCGTTTTGGAACCAAACTCTTCATACATTACCCCGCTTTAATAAAAATAAATAAAAAATCTAAATCAAATAGTTTATTAATGATGATAAACTGAGATAACTGAGATTTTGTACAGGTAAGTTTTATCTACCAATGAAAAATACTTATTTATTTATATAAAAGACTATTTACAATTCGCTACAGGGTATGTTCTGTATAGAACTGTGTATGTGACAAATACAAATCTTAAATCTTGAACTTCTAAAGCATTTATTAAAGTTGGTTAATGTTAATTTCAACATTTACTAATACAATATTAAATAAAAAATTGTTTCTCTTAATATTATTTCATGGACTTGAGCTTACATGAACTAACAGTGAATAGTTGCATTTTTATTGACTAATTTTAATGATTAAATACAATAATTTGTGTACTGCTCATTATTAGTTTGTATAACTAACATTAATATTACATTATATAGAATTACATTTTATATTATTAATATTAGATATAATGAACTAATGGGACCTTATTGTAAAATATGTGTAAAAACTATATGAGGTATGTCAAATATTTAAAAATTAATTAAATTAAAATGTATGCATTTAGGCTATAGATTTTTACCAGTATGTGTTCCCTGGGAATCGAACCCACAACTTTTTGTGCTGCTAATGCAATGCTCTACCACTGATAATTAAGTATAAAATCTCAAACATATATACTGTGCCTTAGACATGACTAGTAGTGGGGATTTTGATTCAACCCACTGACTCAATCTTTTGATTCTTTTACAAAATGACTCTTTCTGTAAGTTAATGAGTCATTCACTCAGCAGATTCAGTCAACAACATTGTTCTGTTGAGCCAATTATTCTGCATTATTATTAATTCAACAGAGAAGACCCTCCCCCCCCCTTTATTTTATGAAGCTATAAACAAAATCCTATAGCCAAATAAATAAATGACGATTTTCAGTAATGTCCTTTAATAGTGCTGCACTCTCAGAAAAAAAAGGAACAAAAGCTGTCACTCGGGCAGAACCTTTTCAAAAGGTACAAATATGTACCATTTAATTTCTAATTTGTCATTTTTAGTAACAATTATATACCTTTAAGGTACCTTTTAAGGATAAATAAGGTACAAAAGTGCACCTTTTGAAAAGAATTCGACCCAGTGAAAGCTTTTGTGCCATTTTTGTGCCAGTCTTGGATAATAATTGAACTATTATGCTCGCAATTGACGTCATTCTAATTGTGTATAATCATCAGCCATTTATACAGATTCATAAATTGTGCATAATGCATTTTGCACACCTGTTAAACCTGATTATGTGCCAAACTCTGCTTTCGTTTTCCTAACGCTCCTTGTTTTACTGAATAAAATTGCATGTGAACTGAATGAACATATGGCCCCCCTTTTGTTCAGTCATTGATGGTCAGCAGATCCTCATTCGTCAATGAAACGCTTCGTTCGTTCTGTTTGCATTTTCTTCAGTGCCATTCTGAGTCATTCTGACAAGTTCAAAGGGGTTCAGTGAGCTCGAAAAATCAATGAAACGTGCCTAGAAAGGAGGGAATTACGAATTAGTGCAAGGAAGTGACTGAGAATGCTTTGAAATGACTTGAAAGATTTGTTCATTCACAATGGAAACCCCACTACTCAAGACATTACAGCATGCCTGCGCAGCAGTACATTGCACAGTGTGATTATGCGC
Organism: Sinocyclocheilus grahami; assembly: GCF_001515645.1. NCBI lineage: Eukaryota > Metazoa > Chordata > Actinopteri > Cypriniformes > Cyprinidae > Sinocyclocheilus > Sinocyclocheilus grahami. The sequence goes on along the minus strand of NW_015506092.1, from coordinate 400,375 downwards.
GAGTCTCGCTGGCTCGTATGTGCAGATGGCTTTTTAAAGACAATGGTTTTAAATGTGTATAGAGTGATTTTTTTCAAGCAGTTAAATCCACATTGAGGAGGTTTGTTTGTGCTCTAACAGTGGCGGATCTCTGCAGTGACACGCTTCTGTCTGCTGTGTCTTTCAGCACCCCGATGAGAAGAGGTTAGAGGGTCTGTCCAAGCAGCTGGACTGGGACGTGAGGACCATCCAGCGCTGGTTCAGACAACGACGCAACCAGGAGAAACCAAGCACACTGGCGCGCTTCTGCGAAAGCATGTGAGAATCTGCTTGTTTTTGTCAGGGCCTGATTTGTTATTGTTATCAGGACTCCGATTTCAGTGATATCTGTCAAGTAGTAGGGACATTTTTTAAAGGTGACATACCATGAAAATCGGACTTTTCCAGGTTTTAAGTGCTATAATCAGGTCCCCGGTGCATCTACCAACCAAGGAAACGTGAAAAAGATTAACCCAGCAACTTTGTGTTGGGAAGCCTTTTTCTGCAAGCGTCTGAGAAAACGAGTGCGTCTGATTTCGCTCCTCTAGTGACGTCACAAAGGGAACTCATTATAATATTACCGCCCTTTAATCTGTAAGTTTCCACCCACGGCACAGTCATTTTGACTTTGCAAGCGACAACGGTGTAGCAGTTCTAATGTCATGGCGAAAGTTTGAGCAAAACATGCTAACTGTTCTGTCTTTGGCTGCACAGACGAGCACAGAACACTGTTTAGAGTCCCAGCCTCAGAGGAGACAACAGAGCAGTGGATCTATTGATTTATTTACTGTATATTGCTGCTGCCACACAGATCTAAAATAAACATGCGATTTATTTCCCAGCTGTATACCTTCACAGACATAACCGACTGTTTTTTGTAACTCGTGTGTTTTTAACGTAAACTTGTGTGTGAATGAGAACTTAGTTTAGTACTCGCATGCTGTGACAGCCGCTTTCTGTCCGTGTGCTTCGGATGTGTGCGCTCAGAAAACCTTATATCAGAAGTTTAAACTAATATGGTTTAAAATGCATGATTTCAGCGCGATAAACATGATAATCAGAACCATAAAATATGTTTTTAGCAGGTACAAGCTGTAACGGTGCAGCTCTATTCTGGAAAAGGGGGTGGGGAGCAGCAGCTCATTTGCATTTAAAGAGACAGGCCCGAAAAACAATGTGTTTCTGCTTCCACTCGAAATAGGCATTTTCAAAATGATATAATAAATGATCTGTGGAGTATTTTGAGCTGAAACTTCACAGACACATTCTGGGGACACACCAGAGACTTATATTACATATTGTAAAAAGGGGCATAATATGCATGAAAGTGCATTAAAAGGTTGTTTACTTTCATAATATGTATTCCTTTGTGAAACAGTAAAGAAGAATGTAGGACGGGACTTGATTTTATCCATCAGGAATTTATTAGATGCTGAAAAGTGAATGTTACATATTAAAATGAATCATGTAGGTTGGAGGGGGAGGGGTTGAAAAGTAAGGAAAGTCATATGAGAGACGCAAGTTATTATATTTTGATAAAGTATTATGGAGATTTGTTTTCTTTGGAATAATGTGCCATGATGAATCGTTCACAATAAGGAACATTTATTAAGTACTGTTCAAAAGTTTGGGGTCGGAATATTTTTGAAAAAGTCATCAAGGCTCTATTTATTTTCATTAAAAACTATTTTCTATTTAAAAAAAATTTTCTATTTAAAATAACTGTTTTCAATGTGAATATGTTTTAAAATATAATTTATTCCTATGATGCAAAGCTGAATTTTCAGCATCATTACTGCAGTCTTTAGTGTCACATGATCCTTCAGAAATCATTCTAATATGCTGATTAGCTGCTCAAGAAATTTAAAATATTATCAGTATTGAAAACAGTTGTGCTGCCTAATATTTTTGTGGAAACTGAAATTTTTTCATGATTCTTTAATGAATAGACAGTTTAAATGTGCATTTATTTGAATTAGAAAAATATTGTAATTATATTTAATAATTATAAATGTCTTTACTGTCACTTCTGATCAATTTAATGTGTCTTTGTTGAGTAAAACTATGAATTTATAAAAAAAAATAATTCAGACCCCAAGCTTTTGAACAATACTGTAAATACTGTCGATTTTGATTTCACGTTAACCTGAGGTGTTAAAGCCTTTATGAGCTTTTTTGTTGCTTTTGTCTGATCTCATCTGGTTTGTGTTGTTCCCTGTGGGTTTCAGGCTGAGGGAAGTGTGTCTTCATTACATAGGTGTGTTATTGTGTACCAGTGTTGACTAGTTAGGCGGCATGAGGGCAAGTAGGCCACAGTCTATTCCTGTTTGTCTATCTTTACCTCTCAATATTTCTCTCTCTTATCTCTCCATGTTGTTGCCTGTCTTTGCTCATCCTGTCCACAGCATCTCTATTCTTGTCCTCTGCTGCTTTATCTTTATCATCCTTTCCACAGTCTCCCATTACTTAAACATGGTTTCAAAGGAATATTTCACCAGTACCAGTCCTATGCTGTATCATGTCACAGCATAGATTTGACTTACGCTAAATATCAGTGGCGCTCGTCGTTGCTCGTGTCGCCGTAAATTGGCAACTTAATAGCTTACAGTCGCTTTGGTGACACAACGTGCTGTATGTGTAACGCGTTTGTAGCTTCAGCAGTGGGATTCCTCAGTGAAACCGTTCTGTTGGTTTGTCTCTGATCTCCGATCGGGTCTGAAAAGCCTCAGAGGTTATGATGATCATCTGATCAGTGCTGAAGCATGACACTGTGCCATTTACTTCAGAGGCAATTAAGCCACAGTCTTTAGAGATCACAGAACACGCTCACATTTGAGTGTTGCCTAATGAGAACTGCAAAATTATGCCTTTCACTCAGAGAATAATAGAGCGACTCTGAATTATGATGAAGGCACTTTGGAGAGCCTGTTTGGTGGCCTTTGAAAACTTACTGTGCAGTATACACTAAGGCTGCACGATTTGGGAAAAAATCAGATTTAAGTGTTTTTTTTTTTAGTATTTATTTATTTTATTTAATTTTTATTCCAGGTTTTCAGTGCTTGTTTGTATGGCTGCACAATTTGGCAAAAAAAACACATCTATATATATATATATATATATATATATATATATATATATATATATCTCAAGATGATTATATAATATTAATAATAATAGTAATGATTATTAATAATTATGGATTATTATTATTAAATATTAATTATTATTATTTTTGCATTTTAAATGTTTTAACTGTGATTATGTAAATCATATAATAATAATAGTAGTGATCAATAATAATTTATAATTAATTATTTTTGCATTTTAAAATATAAAATGTCTTAAATGTTTTAATTGTGATTATGTAAATCCTAATATGAATTATAATTATTATATTATTATTAATAATAGTAATTATAAAATGTGAATTATTATTATTGTTATGATTGCTTTTGCAATTATGCTTAATTTTTTATCTGATTATGTATCAAATTAAACCAATTATAAAACCACTGTCAAATTAAGTTTTTCTTACTCTTGATACAGTTTTTCTGTAAAATAATAATAATAATAACAATTATTATTATTTTACAATACAACTGTAAAATTACAATATTGATATTTATGACTGTCTTAATTTCTTCATTTTCAAAATGTCAAAATGTAGTTTTTATTTAGATGGAAAACCAGTCTCTTGCTCTCTGTACTATAGTTTTATATTATTCAAATGTTCTGGATGCTGATTGGTCAGTACAGACACACTGGAATACAACAGAAATGCAAAAATACACTATTCTCCAACTGTTTTAATGTACTGCTCAATCCAGATCTGCAATTCACTGTAGACTACATCAAAACAAGAAAGCGACATTCTTATATTCCCTGAAATTCCCATCTTTGGATGAGACTGGAAGTGCAGCATGATTACGGTCGTCTCTGGCATTATGCAATGACCGCGTCAGGCTTAACGTCAACAAACACATCCCTTGAAAAATGCTTTGTGAGGCATCTGGCAGATTTCATACAGCTCACTGACAAAATACTGAACTGAAACACATTAAACTGACCACACAATCTGTGGAAACGTTCAAGTCATACAGGGTTTCTGTGGAGACTATAAATATATTTCTTATTCTCTGTGGGTGTGGAATAATCCACTCCCTCTATGAGCATGTGATTCTTCCCTCGCAAAGTGAGAAAGACGATCAAAAAAACCCTGTTGCGTAAAGTCAGTCGAGGTTGCACCACTAACAAGAGTCTGTGCTGTAAATGAATCAATGTTTCGTCTCCTTGTGCCAAAAAACAAACAAAAACGAGGACAAATACAACTGAACTTTTGGTGTCAAAATGTCAAAATCTAAGCCAAAAGATACAACACTGACAGAATTAGGTTATGTTCAGATTAGAATACTATCACACCATTTACCATTTATGCAGTGCAGGACTTATAACAAGCATTTGAGAACACAACAATGAGCCGGTTGCATTAATACAGACACTGTCTTAAAAACGAGTCCGACCAACTAGCAGTTATTCAAGGAGTAATCAGTCTTACTTTTTAGATTCAAATTAGACCAATCTATGCTTTTATATAACTGACTAAAGTTAAGACCAGTCTTAAAGAAAAAAATTAGTAACTTAGTAACTTGTTAGACTAGTCTAAGCAGTTTATACAACCGGCCGTCACCAAACTTGTAATGAGAAGCATTTATAATTGACATATTATTATATATTATAATTTATATACTATTTATAATTATATATTATTATTGTTATTATTATTATTATAACACTAATTTTTTTTCATTCAACAGTGATCTAACATTTGGTTAAATATTTTTATTTAGTATTAGTAATAATAATAATAATGATAATAATAATTATTATTATTATTTGTAGGGCTGCACTAATTATATATCAATATGACTATAGAATACTAATAATAATGATAATAATAATTATTATTATTATTTGTAGGGCTGCACTAATTATATATCAATATGACTATAGAATACTAATAATAATGATAATAATATAGACAATATTTTTATTAAATTGGGTAATTTGCTGTGCTTCATGGGATTGTAGTTTATTATTATTATTATTATTATTATTGTTATTATATAGTCATATTGATATATAATTAGTGCAGCCCTACAAATAATAATAATTGTTGTTGTTGTTCGATTTGATTTTTTAAAAATCCGTTTGGAGAAAATGAATGGGAAAAACACTCAGGCCGCTGACAAAGTAGGTGATCACTGATTTGCTAGTTAGTGGATATTGAACCAGCTGTAGTTATTATATGAATTCTATACATTTCACTCAAATTCTTATTTCTCTCTCTTTTTCTATCCACCCGCACTCGTGTTTAACTAACCTGTTTTCAGGCAACTGCGTTGACCTCCTGCCCGTTTGTTTTACTATTGATCAAAAATAAAGCTCAAAATTGCAGCGTGTTTAATTACTGGGACCCCAAACAGCAGAAACTGCCCTTTCGTTTCATTATGCCTCAATTGTTAAGCAGTGGGAAAATAATCAAAGGCCTAACTGTGCTCAAAAGCCTTCATTAGCCCAACAGTATGTTTCTTTCTCTCAGCCGTTGATTATGAAGAAGCGGGCGGCTGTGAAAGGTCTCGTCTCAGATTAATGGAAGATGCCGTTTGAAGCAGTAAACCAGATCTGGTGTTTCCTGTGCTCCATGGTCCATCTCAGTCCTCCAGAGGCCTCAGAGGCCTGTCAGACAACATCACTGGTCAGAGAACAGAGCATCTCTCTCTATGAGGAGACTCCGAGAGAATAGGTGTATCTGCTCTTTCTGGAAGGTCTTTCGAGGTCAGTCTTCAGCTGAAGCCCAGCGGCTCTGATTTGCTGTCTGGTGCTTTCATTACAGCAGCTGAAAGCAAGACGTCCAAAGCTTCTCAAATAATGACCTGAGAAACACTGAAAAATGCATTGCTTTCTTCCAATTAGGACTGAGTGCTAGAGCTTGTATAATCCTGGTATTATTACAGCCTTATGGAAGCATAATTTCAACCATTTGAATCTACAGCAAAGAAGTCATGCAAGAAGTAAAATACTAAATAAAAATAATCAAGACTCGTTTCCAAACTTTTCACTAAATGAGAAGGGAAGAATTATATATATTTTTATTTTAAATACACAATATTTACAGCATTTAAATATTAATAGCAATATTTACCTATATTTATTTCTGTTGATTTTTAAAACATTTTAATTCACATAAATGTGTGTGAACATTGTGATGAGACAAATTAATCCGACTTTATTCATTCATTAAAAATGGACAGGATTTATTTATTTATTTATTTTACAGATAATTATTTAGTTACAAACCTAGTTTTTGCTACTAAAATTTAAAGTATGTAAAAATAATATTCTTTATTTCAGATAGTTGCCAAGGCAACATTTCACTCTTAGTTGAACTTGAAGTACTTTATGGAAGCCCGTTTCCGCCACTGAATAAAAAATAAAAGAGGTAATTGCGACTTTTTCATCTCACAATTCTGACTTTTTTCTCTGAATTGCGTGATACAAACTCGCAATTGTGAGTTAAAAAGTCATAATCGTGAGACATAAAGTTGCAATTCTGAGAAATAAAGTCAGAACTGCGAGATATAAACTCGTAATTGCGAGAAAAAAAGTCAGAATTGTGAGATATAAACTCGCAATTCTGAGAACATATCGGTCTTTTTTCCCCCCTCAAAATTGGAATTTAACTCGCAATTGCAATATCACGCAATTCTGAGAAAAAAAGTCAGAACTGCAAGAAAAAAAGTCCGAATTCCGAGTTTTTATCTCGCAATTGTGACTTTATAGCTCGCAATTCTGACTTTATATCTCGCAATTCTGACTTTATAACTCGCAATTCTGACTTTATAGCTCGCAATTCTGACTTTATATCTCGCAATTCTGACTTTATA
>NW_015506092.1:389654-393306 GCF_001515645.1 Sinocyclocheilus grahami | reverse complement strand
CTCGCAATTCTGACTTTATAGCTCGCAATTCTGACTTTATAGCTCGCAATTCTGACTTTATAGCTCGCAATTCTGACTTTAAAGCTCGCAATTGAGAGTTTATATCTCACAATTCTGTGAAAAAAAGTCAGAATTGTGAGATAAAAAGTGCAATTACCTTTTCTTTTCTTTTTTATTCAGTGGCGGAAATGGGCTTCCATAGTACTTAAATAGCAACCGATGTACTAAAATAAAAAACTATTTATTACTACACAATTAACTAAAATAAAATGAAAACAGAAAGTAAAATTAAAATATATATATTTATATATATATAGTTCAAAATATTAATAAAACCTATAATAGCTTTGCAATGATACTAAACACTGGAATATAATTTGGTTTTACATTTTATAACATATTTTATACTATTTGTAGTGTGTTTCTTTGTTCCCCTTTACTTTCTTGTATGTTTTAAATGGGTGTAGAAACAGTTTTCACTCAGAAATTGCTAGTACATTTCACAAATAATGATACATAATTTTTTTAGAGAGTATATTTCGTTTTAAATTCTTAACATAAGAAAAATATATTATTAAATTTGTAATTATTTAAAAAATATATATTTTTTAAAATGCACAAATCAATTAGATATTCAAATTCATCAAACTCATTAATTCATTACTACTAAAAAAAAACACAAATGGATTGTTATTCCCATAACTGGAGTCGGATCAGGATCGTGAGGTGCCTACAGATTCCCAATTAAAGATGGCCTGAAAATTCATGGAAGTGCAATCTGATGGCATCTTGCAATTTTTCACTGGCACTTTGCAGTTTTGTGAATGTTACTGTGAGTGTCCGTCAGTGAAGCTCTGCCTTAAAGGAAGGAACCGCAATTGATGTTGTTTTCATTTCTCATGCAGAGACAGTGAGTTCTGTCTGTGTGAATATCAAAGCAGTAATTAATGGCGTATTTCACATGGTAAAGTACAGAGAGCTGGATGACCGCAGTCAGTCAGCCTCAGGGTGTCTGTGGTAGGTGTTTGTTTGGCTGCGAGACTCTATTCCTCTATTTGTCCGCTTTGAGGTATCGGCTAGCACAGGCGTCTGCGCCTGGAAACTGACCACAGGCAGAGAGATCTATAACCACAGGGGAAAGTTTAAAAGGCCACGCTAGCTTAACCCACCTGCTTTCCCCTGAACACACTGACTCTTCAGTCGTTCCCATTGCTAGACCCTAAATATCACGGTAAAATATTACTGATAAATCCTTGTCTGACAACAGAGATTAGTGTATGCCGATCTGAGAATCATTCTCCCTGATAATATTTCAGCAAGACATTTCTTTAGAGAACTAATGATGCCAGATTCATGAATAAATCACTCTTTTGATCTACTCTGACCAACAGGTTTGCAAAAAAGTCTGAATTTGTCCGCAATTGGGTTTGATTCATTTGAACAGTTAAATCTTACACTCCTGCGCGATTTCTTTTCATGCATTTTTGAGCGAAATAGAAACGCAATACGACAGAAAACAAATGATATGATTTTTTGGATTATTGCCGAAAATAAGCTCTGTGGCCAAGAAAAGTTTATGATTCTGTTTTGTTCATCAAGATAATCTTCACAAATGAACATAACTTTGATGGATTTTGAAGCCCAATTTAATCAGCAGAAGTTAGGCTTTAAACGAAATACACCATGGCTTAAAAACATTCCCCTGAAAGCTTGAGTTAGAATAGTTTGCAAGAGTGTGATCATTAACTCAACGAGTGAGTAGATGAGTTTACCTGTTCAGTGTGATGACGTTTTGATGGTCCTGACAACCTCTGTAGTCCCATTTTAGCCACTTGTTAGCAACCACCTTCTTCAAACAAGTAGGGTGTCCATATGTCGTCTTTTTGTCCACACATGTCCTGGTTGAGATTTCTAAATAGCCTAAAATGTCCAGGTTTTAGCTTTGTTTTCCTATTGTTTTCATACTCGCTAAAGGTAATAACTGGAAAGCAGTTTGACCAATAGCGCGCAGGTATTTAACATAATTGACCAATCACAGCATCCAAGTGGGTGGGATCTGTGCCCTCTCAGAAAAAAGGTACAAATGCTGTCACTGTGATGGTATCCTTTCAAAAGGTACTAATAAATACCATAATAAATAATGAATAATAAACAATAAATACCATTTAAGTACTAATATGCAAGCATTGACATTCAATGTGACATTGCATTGAGGGTGTGCATTTGATCACTTCATGCATTTCCTGGAAATCTGACTCATGATCTCACCATTGTTAGCATAGTGCACTAATGTTTCAGTAGTGTTTGCTTTGAGTTGCATAAACCACCATTTCTCATGCAAAAAAGACAACAGGCAAAAACTGAGACAATCAGCCAAACAGTTTAAAGAGCGGGCTGATTTTGACTCAGCACTGAATTCAGCACTCAGTTTTGAGCATCTTTGCTCCCATTTCAAAAATACCTTTATTATAGGTATAAGTGTTGTTTAAACTGGATTTCAAAACTTGAAGTGCTATTTTGCACTGTGGTGGTGGTTGAGGAGAGACACCCCCCCCCCCCCCCACATGATACACAATAAAGCGCTATATAAATGCATCATTCATCATTCATTTTTGTTGTGCATATGTGCTTTAAAGCTCTTCCACAGATCTGCAAAGGCCAGTCGAATTCAACTGAAGGTGGTTCTTGGCCTGAAAAGTTTGAGAACCACTCCTCTAGTGTATTCAGACTTACAGAAGTCGATGGATGGAAAAACCCCAAAAGAATAAGGGAAAAGGTTACATGAATCAGCACTGGAAAGCCTGATGAGAGAAGTGTGTGTGTGTGGTGGAACAACTGGTTTAGGGTGACTCATACAGATGACATGCTGAAAAAATAGGGCGACTGGTGCAGAGTGTTTTAGAGCACTGCTTCTCAACTGGTGTTGCTTCAAGATAGAGGTCTACACAGAGGACCCGAGGACCCGGGATCCGTACGGGTTCAGGGCTATATTTTAAATGGTCAGCCGGATCTATTACTTCGGGTCCCGGGTCTGTTTAACATTGTGTTTAATACCCGAGTCGATCGGACTCTGAGAACACCTCGGCCATTATCAGAGTCAGTCAGCGCTGTGCGTGTGTTGTTTTGTAACTTTCAACTTGTAAAATTAGGATGAGAAAAGTGTGAGTCGGTAATTTGAAATAAGGTGAAAAAAATTAAGTTACTGCACACGCACGGTGGTAATGGATACCTTCATGAGTGATGTGAGTTATTATTGATTATTTTTTTAAATAATATTATGAATGAACCGTCTTGTTGTTATATGTAAAATTTTTGCTCGGACTCGGCTCAGAGAGCACAGAGATGATAGCAAATAAGTAAAGCTAACGTCAGCAGCCATGGCACTGGACGAACAATCGTTATTATAATCCAAATGGGCAAACAGTCTAAATTATTATGCAAGTTGACTCGAGATACAAAAAATGCAAAACTGCAAAGTCGCATTTGTCATCCGTCACCGTGACAGCAAGTGGACTTTTGAAACTGGAATAATGAGTGGATTACGCATTTCAATTGGCAAGAGAGGAATAACACGGATGGAACTTTCTTGGCAAGGAGGATTGTGTGCATCACAGTCAGGTACAAGGGAGAAGGCTTCTTACATTAGGTAAGA
>NW_015506092.1:384136-388479 GCF_001515645.1 Sinocyclocheilus grahami | reverse complement strand
GACTCGGCTCAGAGAGCACAGAGATGATAGCAAATAAGTAAAGCTAACGTCAGCAGCCATGGCACTGGACGAACAATCGTTATTATAATCCAAATGGGCAAACAGTCTAAATTATTATGCAAGTTGACTCGAGATACAAAAAATGCAAAACTGCAAAGTCGCATTTGTCACCCGTCACTGTGACAGCAAGTGGACTTTTGAAATCTGTAATATGGTTTGCTATAAATAACACGTAAAACAAACAGGGTTCGGCTAATATATGTTTCTGTTGATAGATGCGCATTCTGGCTTCCCAATACATTACAACAACAACGATGAAAAAAAACATGGACAAGCCATTCACTCTTGTTCAATGAGGATGCCATATGCTGGAATATGAGCATTTATTACGTCATCACCCGGGTGCTGATAGCGCGTGCGCACAGGTGAGACCTGAACAGCACATGCTGATATCTGTGTTTAAGCTAAACTCGTTTAAGCTTTGCCAGTTTAAACATTTAAGAGCCAGTGGATGCGAAGATTTGTGCGTGCGCTCATCCGAAGCATGCAAACCCGCGCCTCAGAACGCGCGCAAATATTAAGCTCTCTCTGAAGTATTGTGTTTAAATGGACAAATTCACACAAAAATTATGTCAAAATGCCCATCTTGGTAAGTATCCTACAGCAGACATAGCCGGCTAAACGTACTTACAGTGTCTTAAAGTGACAGCACTTTCTTAATATTAATCAAACAGCAACAACAAAGAAATCACTCACTTTTATAACTTTAATAAAGATGAATCTTTAATTTATACAGTCAAATATGCAATGCTGTTTTACATTTCATTACTTTATTCAATTTCTGTACCTAAAAACTAATGTTAGACCTACCTAAAAAAACTGAAAATCACTGTTTATTTTATTTGTATCTTTAGTCTATTGTATTTATTTGTGCTGTTGCTTGTAGTTAGATAGATTATTCTTATTTTCTTTATTTTTTATTTGACAGTATAGTTTTTGCCTGAACATAGCACGTACCGAACCGTACCAAAACCGTGACCCTAAAAACCGTGATGCAAACCGAACCGTGAGTAAGCTGAACCGTTCCACCCCTAACTGATATACACTACCAGTCAAAAGTTTTTAACAGTAAGATTTTTTATGTTTTTAAACGAATTCTCTTCTGCTCACCAAGTCTGCATTTATTTGATATAAAATACAGTAAAAACATTAATATTGTGAAATATTTTTACTATTTAAAATAAGTGTTTTCTATTTGAATATATATTAAAATATAATTTATTCCTGTGATCAAAGCTGAATTTTCAGCATCATTACTCCCGTCTTCAGTGTCACATGATCCTTCAGAAATCAGTATAATATGCTGATTTCCTAGTCAAAAATCATGTTTTATTATTATTATTATTATGTTGAAAACAGCCGAGTAGAATTTGTTCAGGTTTCTTTGATTCTCTCTAAAAAAAAGAAGAACAGCATTTATTTGAAATATAAATCTTTTGTAACACTATAAATGTCTTTGCTGATACGTTTGATCTTTTTAATGCATCCTTGCAGAATAAAACATAATTTCTTATAAAAACATAAATCTTGCTGACTGTAAATTTGAAAGGTAGTCTATGTTTGTTACTGTATGCACTAGGGTTGTGACGGTGAGGACATTTTCCCACCGGTTAATCGACGTGTGACAATACCGGTATCACCGCAGGGGTGGGGGCGTTCCCTCTTTTCCTCGCTTTCCTTCGCTTTTAAATATCTTAAAAGCACTGTGCGCATTTTACTTTCACTTTCGAATTAGTGGCAGTTCGGCGTCAATTGCTTGAATGCAACAACAAAATACAACGTCAAACTCACTTTAGCCTATATATAAAACATAGAACTTTTATTAACAAAACAAATAAAAATACACCATGCTATAGGGTAGGCTATGCCTAATATAAAATAACTTACATAAAGTTTAAATAGGTATACAAAACTGGAAATAAGTAAACATGTATAATATATAACCAAATAAATAAGAAACGTAGAACGTTTATTAGCAAAAGGAGTAAGAAAGCTTGGAGGCACGGCATACACCTTGATGTAAAAATAAATAAATAAATGACACAAAGTTTAAATAAAGTAAAAATCAGCAAACAATGTGGAACCAATTAAATAAGAAACAAATGTTTAAAAAAACTTCCAAAATCAGATAAACGGCAAAAGTCAACAGGCTTTTAAAAATCCAAAATATTGCCAAATAGGCGCTTTTGCGTCTCGTTTCGAAACTAAATCATCCGCGATCGTCTTGTCTGTCTCACCTCACTCTTCTTGTCAGTCAGCTCGACTCACTCTCCTTTGTTATGAAGGATGTACTGTGAAATGTTGTCACGGTAACAGCAGGACATAAGAAACAGGACATCTTGCACATTGAATTCCTAATCAATTTTGACGTACTTGAGCGTGAAGAGTGAGGTTAACCTGATCGCTGTGTTCAACCTCCCCCATCTCTGGATGAAACGAGGCCACAAAGCTTTTCTCGTTGATTCTTCTGCATTAAAGTTACCTTTTGGTGCAGTAATAATGCAAAATGAAATGTTTCTGATTGTCCTGTTCTCTGTGCTTTCTTCACAGGTGGAGGTTCACGTTTTACCTGTACATATTTACTTACGGCGTGCGCTTCCTGAAGAAGGTAAGCGATCTGCTTTGACTGAATAATTGATGGTCATTGTGAAACACTGCATCTTTTATGATTGACAAGTCGATGCATCCATTATTCTGTTTTGCTCTCAGTCTTGGTGTTTCCATAAAACACTGAGTTGTTGATGGGATGTTGTCGAGCAGAGAAGCTTTGTTTTTTCACAGCATTATAAATATAAATAGATGCAGTGTCACTGTTTTTCATTTACTTATTCGGTATCACAAGTACAAAACGCAGCAGCACACAGAGTTATTCTACATTTTTCCTTTCATCATCTCTTGGGGTTTTGTGGAGCGAACATGCAGACAAGATGAAGTTAGAGACTATCCATAATAGTACTCTATCCATAATGAAGATTATTTTCCTCCAAGCAAACATGTTCAGAATAACTGGCTGCATAACTGACTCTTCAATGACACAATTAAAGGATAGTTCACACAGAAATAAAGATTCTGTCACTATTTACTCAACCTCATGTTGATCCTAACTAGAACTGCACAATATATCACAAATGGACTTGAATGGAGCTTATCATCATCAATCATTTGCATTTTGATATGATTTTACTGCATCAATCTGTAAAGATTATGTAGATGCAGCAAGCAGACTGATGATAAGATTATATATTATAAATGTATATAATCTATAATTTATATTTAAATATATGAAATATATGTAAAAAAAATTATTTAAATTTATAAAAATTTAAATATATAAAACATATAAAAATAATTATAAAAAGATATTAAATAAATAGTTTTAATAATTAATGTATTAAATTACATTAATTATTACATTGTATTAAATTGTACATATTTATGTGTAATATAGATAGATAGATTATAGAATGTTTATAAAATGTTATATTTAAAATTAATATATATATATATATATTTCATAAAATATATTTATGATTTTAAAATCTATATATAATATATAAAGGTATAATAATAATAATACAAGTATAATATAATAAAAGTATAATATATATAATATAATATATGCATATACAGTATGTAATATAAGTAAGGATCAGAAAACAAAACATACAAAAAAAATTAACATATAAATACAAAAGAAAAATTTAATTATTAAGAAAAATTATGTGTGTGTGTGTGTGTGTATATAGGGATGCACCGGTATCGGGCCCGATACTGAGCTCATGTACTGGTCTCGTTAAAATGCCCCAATACCAAACGCCGATTCCACACAGCATGTGATAAGCACCATATTCAAACAAAGAAACACCCACAACAGAACAACAGACAGCAGAATGGAGTTAAGGATGTCTACTACGAAGTATATGTATGCAATGAATATAATGTTAAACATTCAGTATTAACGCCTGGATAGCTGATGTGGGCAAGCTGATAAACAAAGCACGCTGAGTGGATTGAGCGAGCGGCGGCACAGATGCGCGAGCTTGTCGAGTGAATATATCTTTCTCACAGACATCACTGAAAAGTTTGTAGCTCAGTCGGATATGTCAAAAACAAGTAAGTAAAACAATGCACATGTTACTTAACGGTAGGGAGAGAGCGAGAGAGAGAGAGCGCACGCACATCTGTTGTGTGATCTTTGATGTTCACTCACTTAGCACACGCATCATTTGGATTAAAACTAAATCTTAAAAATAAGACCATTTATAGGGGCATTCACTATAAAC